>NC_057807.1:633402471-633407859 GCF_018294505.1 Triticum aestivum
TTTCTTCGTTTTCTTATGTTTTATCGGGTCTGTCGTCGTCGATATATACCCCTCCCGATAACTTCAACACGAGGGGGGATAACTTCAACACGAGGGGGGGGGCGATATACCCCCTCCCCGATAACATTATTTTCCTGTGTATGTATGTTGTCGTTGTCGATATTACCCCCTCCCAATAACTTCAACACGAGGGGGGATAACTTCAACACGAGGGGGGGTCGATATACCCCCTCCTCGATAACATTATTTCCCCGTGTATGTATGTCGTCGTTGTCGATATAAAACCCCCTCCCGATAACTTCAACACGTGGGGGGGGGTCGATATACCCCCTCCCCGATAACATTATTTTCCCGTGTATGTATGTCGTCGTCGTCGATATATATAACTCCCTCCCATATAACTTCGACATGATGGACGGTCGATATGTATACCCCCTCTCGACCGTGATAACTTATACCACGGGAGCACCCCCCGGCCCTCTCGCTCGACCAAAACTCTCGAGGACACCCAAACCCTAGAAAAAAACGATGTCGGTCTCCTACCCCCTCCCGCCGCGCCCCTACCCTTGAAGCGTTGCCTAGGCCACCCCAAACCCGGAATAAGCTAGGTCTACGTTTGCACTAATATATCCACCTGCTGTCATGTTTGTGTAATAATTGCCATGTTGTAATATTTGCAGAAACAATGGAGCACGGACGAGATGAGCAAGTAGAAGCGGTGTTGGGGGACATAATCTTAGCCGGAGGTGATATCTTGCGTATCTTAACGCCAATGATGGTCTGGAAGAACAGGGTGAAGAAGCAGGCTACGGTGATCGAGGAGTGGAGGAGGAAAGACATGATTATGATGGCTTCGGTGACCCAATGCTGGTGCAAGAAGGAGCCCATGGTGACGGCTCCGGTGACCGAACAGAGTCCGGCCAGGTAAATATATTAGTTAAGTCTATGTTGACTAGCTAATTGATGCATTCATTGTTTTGGTATGTACACATATTAATTAACACTCGTCTTTCTTCTTTTTTCTAGCCCTCTGGATCAAGCACAACTGCGGTAAAGAGACGAGGCCCGAAGAGAAAGTTGCGCTCGGATGAAAGGTTTGAGATCACAGCAATCGCGCGCGACGGCCAACCGATTGAACCCCTCCGGACAAAGGATGCTTTTGCTGCTCAGTGCGGGGTTCTAGTTAGGGACAAGATCCCGATCAGCATCCACCAATGGTATAAGCCTAAGAAGGAAGACCCTGAGGTGTCTTATGTCAATGATATGCAGAAAGATGATCTTTGGACTGAGCTGAAGGCAAATTTCACCCTACCGCCAGAGGAGGATCCGGAGAAGCCAGTTATAGAGCAATTAATCAAGTCTCATGCTCTTAAGAAGATGGCAGACCTATTCAGGAGGTGGAAGAATGAGCTGAAAACGTTTGTCGACAAAGAAGAGACACCAGAATTCATCGGCCGGTATGAGAAGATCAGAGATCACTGGTCCGCATTTGTGGCCCACAAGACATCGGAAAAGAGTAAGAAGATGTCAGCGACAAACAAGAAGAATGCTGCGAAGAAGAAGCTTCACCATCGCACGGGGTCAGGTGGCTACCTCAAAGCCCGGCCTAAGTGGGCCAAGTCTGAGAGGGGTCATCTTGATAAAGGGATCGAACCAGAGACAATGAACTGGCCAGACCGTTGTCGGACTTGGTTCTTCGGGGCTGGCGGAACCGTGGACCCTGTATCAGGGAGGTGTCGTTGGACGGACGAGCAACTTGCAATACCCGTCAAGAAGCTTAAGCACTATATTGATGCAGCGCAGCGAGGGACGTTTGTTCCAGACAGAGAGAACGACGAGCTCACAATGGCCCTCGGGAATCCTGAGCACCCTGGACGGACACGAGGCACGCCAGGCTCCGTTCCGTGGAAGGATGGTTTTCCAGACGCGGGCGGTTACAAAACCCAGGAGAGGAGGAAAAAAGTGGAGCAGATCCAAATTCAGAAGCTGCACGAAAGGGTTTAAGCGCTAGAGGAACGAGACGGCAATCGAGATGCCGAAACTACCCCCCAAGCTACACCACCATCTCAGCGGAGAAGCAGCGTGGCTTCCACCGAGCTGCCTCAGCTGGAGCATGCGGCTCCTGCTAGCTACCCCGTGGATGCTATCACGGAGTCTCAACATTGCCACCTTATGGCGAAATGGCAGAACTTGAAAGTCAAGGCGGCTGTTGGCTCTGTTTTACCTACTGAACCCGGCGCAACCTACCACTGCCGGCCGATTCCAGAAGGATATGCTAGGGTGATGGTGGATGAAATAACGGAGGGATTTGAGGACCTCCAGCTTGACCACCCTACCGGTGAAGGGAAGACTCGGCTGGGTTTAGCTCTGAAGACTCCATGCCTATGGCGGAAGGAGCTCATCAAGCTTCCGAACTGGACGGCTCCGGCGAGTAAGGGCACTCCGCCTCCTCCTCCGCCTCCTCCTCCAGCGAGTGATCAGGGCACTCAGCCTCCTTCTCCGGCGCGTGGCGGCACTCTGCCTCCTTCTCCGCTAGCGCCGGCGCGCCAGAGCAGCCAGCCTCCTCCTTCTCCGCCTCGTCAGCAAGGGCGGAAGAGACCCGCCGCCGCCGCGGCTGCTCCGGCGCGTCGTAGTCCTTCTCCTCCGCCTCGTAAGCAAGGAAAGAAGACAGCCGCAGCCGCTCCGTCTGCTCTGCTGGCGTCTAGCAGTACAGCTGCCAGAGGCGGGAGGCAATACAGATTCGGTCCTTCTCTGAAGACTCTAGAGAAGTTACCATATGAGAGGACCGAGGAGGAGAACGCGAAGATCATGCGAGCCGAAGTGAAGAACTTCTTTGAAGGGGTGAAAGCAAAGAAACATCCACCTCTGGAGGAGAAGGTAGATCCGGTGAAAGCAAAGCGCACTCTGGCTGCCCTGACAAAACCACCAAAGTCTCCGCCGAGAGGTAACTATGAGCGCGTTCTTGCAAAGGCATATGCCGAAGCGGAGCGGTCGGGAAGTACTGTCAGTGATAAAAGGATGAAAGAACGACGAGCTGGGAAAAAAATTGCCCAGCTCGGCGAACAAGCGAACCAATCGTGCCTCCCGCTCAAGGTGTCAAAAGACATCGTCGCTAATGATCCGGGTATGGTGCCCGGTTATAGCAATCTTGGAGATTACCTGCCCGATGATGTACATTATGAAATCATGGAGGTGGACGAACAAAAATACCATTACGGGAAGCCTCTCGTCAAAGATGTCAGATCTCTAAGCATGATGATGCGAAGACTACATGATTGGTACATGAAAACCTGCAGAGAGTCTGATGGGATGAGTACTTTAATGCTGAGAGTTAAACCGGAGCATGACCTCGTTGGAATTGAACTGCTGAATGTTCCATTTGAGGATTTCTTCCAGTTTTACAATCAAAAGTCCCTCGATAAAACAACGATCACTTGCTACTGTCTGCAAGTAGTACTACTTCTGTCATTAAGTCTCTCTATATAGGTCAGCTCTTTCATTGCATGTATTTATACTTATCCTCACTATATTATGCAGATTAAAGATCGCCAAATTGAAGAAAAGACAAATCGGTGATATTGGTTTCATTAACACAAATCTCATAGATGCATATACGGTTGAAAAAAATCCCAAAGAAGCCGAGGCCAACTTGCTACAATCGTTGGTATTAAATCAAAACAAAGATATAATACTCTTTCCTTACAACTTCAAGTGAGTGTTACTGTCTTGTGCATATTCAGTTTCCCTTATTAGTCCAGGTTATGGTAATGTAATTGATGACTTATGCATGCATGCGCAGCTTCCACTATATTCTCCTAGAGATTAAGCTTGAGCCGGGAGTAGTAACCGTCTTAGACTCGAGACGAAAAGATCCCTAGGACTATGCGAACATGACTCAAATGCTCCAGAAGTAAGTTAAATCGATCATTATCCACCATATCAGCAACTTTGTTCATTTCCTGATATCAAGTAATTGTTTTCTTTGTCTGGCAGGGTTTGGATAAAATTCACCTCAAAAGCTCCGGGACTCCCGAAGAAGCTGCAATTTAGACACCCGAAAGTAAGTACCATAGTAGCATGTTCCGCGCATCTCCTAGTGATTCAAGCGCTAGTTTCATCAATATCATTTAGCATGCTTGCTTATCAGTTTGATTGACCTCTATTTCTTGTAAAGTGGTTGTGGCAAGAACCCGGAAATAATTACTGTGGATACTATGTTTGCGAGTCCATCCGCCACACGACCTGTGAGCGGGGCTACACTGAAGAACAATATGAAGTGCGTAAGCAATAATATTCACAATTTTATTTTATTACCATCATTTGTGTTGAGTTTCATTTATTCATATATATATATATATATATATATATATATATATGTATGTATTGACCCTCTTCTTCAAATTAGATCTTCGGATGCGGGATGAACTCCTAGCAGAACATCGTATGCGAGCAATTCAAGAGAAATTGGCGGCATTCTTCCTTGACCACGTGATCGCTGAAAACGGAGAATACTATGTGGACCCTGTGTTCCTACAATATAATTAGGAGATTGTATTGTAAGAGATAATTATTGTATATATGTAGCCGGTAGTGTCGGATAGATATACGAGAACTTGTTGTTCGACCAATATCTCGGAGAAGGAGAGGTGGTCGATATCACTTCTCTCTGTATGCATATGTTCATGACGATCTTCTGTTTCCTTCATTTGATTACTAGCTAGCGTGTCTACTCCTCTCCATACGTATATAGTACGTAGCGTCGACCAAGCACGGAGATAAGAGAGGACACTTCTCTCTATTAATTAGCTAGCTAACACAATATATGAAACACCTAAATTAACCTCCCAAAACCCCTAAACCACCCCCTTTCAAAAAAAAACCTCAGCTCCTGCCAGGTGCTGACGCGTGGATGCCTATTGGTCCCGGTTGGTGACACCAACCGGGACAAAAGGCCCTCTTGCATGGGCTCCCCGCACCGGCCACGTGGACGGCCTTTAGTCCCGATTCGTGTAAGAACCGGGACTAAAGGGCTAGGGCATTAGTAACGACCCTTTAATCCCGGTTCCAGAACCGGGACTAAAGGCCCTTATGAACCGGGGTAAAAGCCCCTTTTCCTACTAGTGATGTTACTTTCTCTCCTCGGCGAATCGACGAACGACACGCGGGAAAACATACCGTCACCGCCGCCGCCCGGAACATCACCCTTTGCCCACTCCCTTGTCACCGCCGCCAGAGGGCTAGTGCCAGCAGGGCAATTTCTTCTTTGACACGCACACGCCCCAACCCTCCCTCCCCCCTCCCCCCTCAAGACCCGGTCTCAGGGCGGCACAGTCGCCTCCCCCCTCCTTGAGATCCGGTCTGCTTAGGAGCGGACCCCAGCTGTCATAA
>NC_057807.1:633408125-633410761 GCF_018294505.1 Triticum aestivum
CCCGGTTAAATGTTAACCGCCGGCTATTTGGGTTTTTTGAAACAACCGGCACCTATTTTTGTAGCTATCATTTACAAGAAAACATCTGGTAGTTTTTTGGAACCATAGGCCAAAAAGTGGTAGTTTTATGCTATTCACTCCGTGGAGTACAACAGCCAAGCATGCACCAAGAGCATCCCCAGGCACCACTTCATCTACTAGGAGCTGCTGACCACAGGCGGCGCTGGCGCCAGCGGGACGGTGCACAAGGAGGCACATGACATTCGAGGCCATCTTCCGTGGCGCCTCCATCAACCAATAAGGCGCCCTAGTGATTGACGTTCCCGCCAATCATCGAACTGCTCGACTCGCGCGTGGTGTCCTCCCTCTTTAGCCCTGCCCTGCCGCACTGGACCCCGATTCCCACCCGGCGCTACGAATAGAACAGAGATCGCTAAACGAAGTACGACATTTCCACCTAAATTCACTTGCAATTTTAGGGTAGCCGACTCTTTGTTTTTCAACAGGATCCATGTCAAATGTGTGGTATATTACAAATTCTTCATATTCCACACTGAATAGTTCTTCAAGAATTACATGACGGCAGTTGTCGCCATCGCTCCTTTGGTAGTGCTCTATAAACTCTGTGTGTGTGTGTGTGAACCGTTGCTTTTCAATATAACGGTAGTGTATACAAATGAAAAAAAAACTTACGTTCATAATTCAGACTGAGTTGTTCTTCAGAGTTACATGTGGTCCCACGATCCCAATGCTCATGAGCTCAAAAAAGAAAAAAAGCATGACCACACTTCAGTGACGTTTGGTGGTAGCTGGTTTTCATTCTTTCGAAAGAATATACAAATTTAGAAGATGTGTTTGTTTAATATTATTAAGGGTGAGTTTCAATAGAAAGAGGCAAAAAAGATTTCTAGTATTTTTTAGGATTATTTGTTTGTTTGACTTTTTGTTTTTGGTCTGTGTTGTTCGTCCTTTTTTTTGTAGAAACGCTTGTTGTTGATGATGTTGGCGCTATGGGAGAAAACAAAACTAAGCAAGGTTTGGTTATTTACTCACATGTTTACTGGGTAGAGCAAAGTCGGATGGGATTTATCCTGAAGATCAATATAAGAAAAAACACAATAACATTAGACACAAATAGAAGCATAAGATGATTGTTCTAAAAATTTGGACAATAAATGAGAAGGATGAGCTAATAGTATAATTCTTTAAATGGCTAGCTTGGCATATACTAAGCTAATAACAAATACTGTTTATTTAGTTTGAGCTATAAACAGACAACAGAAGCAAAACCATTAGTTACATATATTTGAGACCACTCAAAAAAAAGTTACATATATTTGAGTCTTCACTTTGTAGGAGGTGTGAGCTAACATGTAGACTTAAATCTTCAACTTTCTCAAGTAGTAGCCTAAGTGTGCGCATAAATGAATATCCCCACTTCATACTTGATATTAGAAAGAGATAAACATCAGATGACCATGAAAACAGGTGCTCAAAAAAATTTGAAGTTATTTTGAGTTTCTTTATGTCTTTCAACAAAGCTTGCTATTACCAATCAAATGTACAGATGCAAAGCCTTTGAATGGATAGAAGAATTAATCAAATATAATCACCACACATTTTGCCAAGACCACAAGTAGTACTACCAAAGTTTGCTCATGGACATTCATTGGCGCAGTATCTAACAACCTTTTTAAGATGATAAAACTATTATGTTAGCCAAGCAACTTTTGTATGCTAACTATAAACGATCGGTACTCATTCCAAAAGGAATAAACATCAAATTCCAAAAGGAAAGCAGTGTATTTTAATGTATATCCTAAAAAAACAGAAAAATTGCAGCCTCTGAAACTGACCAAACATTATTTTTGCACCAAAACACACAGGGAGTAGGGTCGCAGGTCACAGCGAGAAAAAAATAAACCGCATGCGGTCAAATAGGAGGAAGAGGTTATTGGAGTTGAAGTCGAGGACACGTCCTCGTGATGTAGTGGAGGCGGCCGACAAGGTGGAAGCGGTCGAGGCAAGGCATAGGAATCGGGGAGTCAGGGGGATGACCGGGATAAGGTTGACGGGGTAGGCGAAATCGGCAGGGGTCGACGAAGGGGTGCCAGGTACTGGAGGACGGTGAGGCTGCCGAGTTTGTGGCGCTGGCTGTTGGGGAACGTAGCAGAATTTTAAAATTTTCCTACGCTCACCAAGATCCATCTATGGAGTATACTAGCAACGAGGGGAAAGGAGTGCATCTACATACCCTTGTAGATCGCGAGCGGAAGCGTTCCAATGAACGTGGATGACGGAGTCATACTCGCCGTGATCCAAATCACCGATGACCGAGTGCCGAACGGACAGCACCTCCGCGTTCAACACACGTACGGTGCAGCGACGTCTCCTCCTTCTTGATCCAGCAAGGGGGAAGGAGAGGTTGATGGAGATCCAGCAGCACGACGGCGTGGTGGTCGATGTATCGGGTCTCGGCAGGGCTTCGCCGAGCTTCTGCGAGAGGGAGAGGTGTAGCAGGGGAGGAGGGAGGCGCCCAAGGCTGTAATACTACTGCCCTCCCTCCCCCCTTTATATAGGCCCCCTGGGAGGGGGGGCGCCGGCCAGGAGCCCATCTGGATGGGGGGGCGGCGGCC
>NC_057807.1:633411100-633418023 GCF_018294505.1 Triticum aestivum
CCCACCCTAGGGTTTCCAACCCTAGGCGCAAGGGGGAGGCCCATGGGGGGCGCCCCAGCCCACTATGGGCTGGTTCCCTTCCCACTTCAGCCCATGGGGCCCTCCGGGACAGGTGGCCCCACTCGGTGGACCCCCGGGACCCTTCCGGTGGTCCCGGTACAATACCGATAACCCCCGAAACTTTCCCGGTGGCCGAAACTGGACTTCCTATATATAATTCTTCACCTCCGGACCATTCCGGAACTCCTCGTGACGTCCGAGATCTCATCCGGGACTCCGAACAACTTTCGGGTTTCCGCATACTCATATCTCTACAACCCTAGCGTCACCGAACCTTAAGTGTGTAGACCCTACGGGTTCGGGAGACATGCAGACATGACCGAGACGCCTCTCCGGTCAATAACCAACAGCGGGATCTGGATACCCATGTTGGCTCCCACATGTTCCACGATGATCTCATCGGATGAACCACGATGTCGAGGATTCAATCAATCCCGTATACAATTCCCTTTGTCAATCGGTATGTTACTTGCCCGAGATTCGATCGTCGGTATCCCCATACCCTGTTCAATCTTGTTACCGGCAAGTCTCTTTACTCATACCGCAATGCCTGATCCCGTGACCAACGCCTTAGTCACATTGAGCTCATTATGATGATGCATTACCGAGTGGGCCCAGAGATACCTCTCCGTCATACGGAGTGACAAATCCCAGTCTCGATCCGTGCCAACCCAACAGACACTTTCGGAGATACCCGTAGTGCACCTTTATAGTCACCCAGTTACGTTGTGACGTTTGGCATACCCAAAGCACTCTTACGGTATCCGGGAGTTGCACGATCTCATGGTCTAAGGAAAAGATACTTGACATTGGAAAAGCACTAGCAAACGAAACTACATGATCTTTTATGCTATGCTTAGGATTGGGTCTTGTCCATCACATCATTCTCCTAATGATGTGATCCCGTTATCAACGACATCCAATGTCCATAGTCAGGAAACCATGACTATCGGTTGATCAACGAGCTAGTCAACTAGAGGCTTACTAGGGACACATTGTGGTCTATATATTCACACATGTATTACGATTTCCGGATAACACAATTATAGCATGAATAATAGACAATTATCATGAACAAAGAAATATAATAATAACCATTTATTATTGCCTCTAGGGCATATTTCCAACACTCTCCCACTTGCACTAGAGTCAATAATCTAGTTACATTGTGATGAATCGAACACCCATTGCATCCTGGTGTTGATCATGTTTTGCCCTAGGGAGAGGTTTAGTCAACAGATCTGCTACATTCAGGTCCGTATGTACTTTACAAATATCTATGTCTCCATTTTGAACACTTTCACGAATGGAGTTGAAGCGACACTTGATATTCCTGGTCTTCCTGTGAAACTTGGGCTCCTTCGCAAGGGCAATAGCTCCAGTGTTGTCACAGAAGAGAGTCATCGGGCCCGACGCATTGGGAATCACCCCTAGGTCGGTAATGAACTTCTTCATCCAGACTGCTTCCTGTGCTGCCTCCGAGGCTGCCATGTACTCCGCTTCACATGTAGATCCCGTCACGACGCTTTGCTTGCAACTGCACCAGCTTACTGCTCCTCCATTCAAAATATACACGTATCCGGTTTGTGACTTCGAGTCATCCAGATCTGTGTCGAAGCTAGCATCGACGTAACCCTTTACGACGAGATCTTCGTCACCTCCATAAACGAGAAACATGTCCTTAGTCCTCTTCAGGTACTTCAGGATATTCTTGACCGTTGCCCAGTGTTCCATGCCGGGATTACTTTGGTACCTTCCTACCAAACTTACGGCAAGGTTTACATCAGGTCTGGTACACAGCATGGCATACATAATAGACCCTATGGCTGAGGCATAGGGGATAACACTCATCTTTTCTCTATCTTATGCCATGGTCGGGCATTGAGCCGTGCTCAACTGCACACCTTGCAATACAGGCAAGAACCCCTTCTTGGACTGATCCATATTGAACTTCTTCAATATCTTGTCAAGGTATGTACTCCGTGAAAGACCAATGAGGCGTCTTGATCTATCTCTATAGATCTTGATGCCTAATATATAAGCAGCTTCTCCAAGGTCCTTCATTGAAAAACACTTATTCAAATAGGCCTTTATACTTTCCAAGAATTCTATATCATTTCCCATCAATAGTATGTCATCCACATATAATATGAGAAATGCTACAGAGCTCCCACTCACTTTCTTGTAAACACAGGCTTCTCCATAAGTCTGTGTAAACCCAAACGCTTTGATCATCTCATCAAAGCGAATGTTCCAACTCTGAGATGCTTGCACCAGCCCATAGATTGAGCGCTAGAGCTTGCATACTTTGTTAGCATTCTTAGGATCGACAAAACCTTCCGGCTGCATCATATACAACTCTTCCTTAAGGAAGCCGTTAAGGAATGCCGTTTTGACGTCCATCTGCCATATCTCATAATCATAGTATGCGGCAATTGCTAACATGATTCGGACGAACTTCAGCTTCGCCACGGGTGAGAAAGTCTCATCGTAGTCAACCCCTTGAACTTGTCGATAACCCTTAGCGACAAGTCGAGCTTTGTAGATGGTCACATTACCATCCACGTTCGTCTTCTTCTTAAAGATCCATTTGTTTTCTATGGCTCGCCGATCATCGGGCAAGTCAGTCAAAGTCCATACGTCGTTTTCATACATGGATCCTATCTCGGATTTCATGGCTTCTAGCCATTTGTCGGAATCCGGGCCCGCCATCGCTTCTTCATAGTTCGAAGGTTCACCGTTGTCTAACAACATGATTTCCAGGACAGGGTTGCCGTACCACTCTGGTGCGGAACGTGTCCTTGTGGACCTACGAAGTTCAGTAGTAACTTGATCCGAAGCTTCATGATCATCATCATTAACTTCCTCCCCAGTCGGTGTAGGCACCCAGGAACATCTTCCCGCGCTGCGCTACTTTCCGGTTCGGAAGGGGTGACTATCACCTCATCAAGTTCCACTTTCCTCCCACTCAATTCTTTCGAGAGAAACTCTTTCTCCAGAAAGGACCCGTTCTTGGCAACGAAGATCTTGCCTTCGGATCTGAGGTAGAAGGTATACCCAATAGTTTCCTTAGGGTATCCTATGAAGACGCATTTTCCCGACTTGGGTTCGAGCTTTTCAGGTTGAAGTTTCTTGACATAAGCATCGCATCCCCAAACTTTTAGAAACGACAGCTTAGGTTTCTTCCCAAACCATAATTCATATGGTGTCATCTCAACGGATTTCGACGGAGCCCTATTTAAAGTGAATGCGGCAGTCTCTAAAGCGTAGCCCAAAAATGAGAGCGGTAAATCGGTAAGAGACATCATAGATCGCACCATATCCAATAGAGTGCGATTACGATGTTCGGACACACCGTTTCGCTGAGGTGTTCCAGGCGGCGTGAGTTGTGAAACGATTCCACATTTCCTTAAGTGCGCACCAAATTCGTGACTTAAATATTCTCCACCACGATCTGATCGTAAGAATTTTATTCTCCTGTCACGTTGATTCTCAACCTCACTCTGAAATTCCTTGAATTTTTCAAAGGTTTCAGACTTGTGTTTCATTAGGTAGACATACCCATATCTACTTAAGTCATCAGTGAGAGTGAGAACATAACGATATCCTCCGCGAGCCTCAACACTCATTGGACCGCACACATTGGTATGTATGATTTCCAATAAGTTGGTTGCTCACTCCATTGTTCCGGAGAACGGAGTCTTGGTCATCTTACCCATGAGGCATGGTTCGCACGTGTCAAATGATTCGTAATCAAGAGACTCCAAAAGTCCATCTGCATGGAGCTTCTTCATGCGCTTGACACCAATGTGACCAAGGCGGCAGTGCCACAAGTATGTGGGACTATCGTTATCAACTTTACATCTTTTGGTATTCACACTATGAATATGTGTAACATCACGTTCGAGATTCATCAAGAATAAACCATTGACCAGCGGGGCATGACCATAAAACATATCTCTCAAATAAATAGAACAACCATTATTCTCGGATTTAAATGAGTAGCCATCTCGAATTAAACGAGATCCAGATACAATGTTCATGCTCAAAGCTGGCACTAAATAACAATTATTGAGGTTTAAAACTAATCCCGTAGGTAGATGCAGAGGTAGCGTGCCGACGGCGATCACATCGACCTTGGAACCATTCCCGAGGCGCATCGTCACCTCGTCCTTTGCCAGTCTCCGCTTATTCCGCAGCTCCTGTTTTGAGTTACAAATATGAGCAACCGCACCGGTATCAAATACCCAGGAGCTACTACGAGTACTGGTAAGGTACACATCAATTACATGTATATCACATATACCTTTGGTGTTGTCGGCCTTCTTGTCCGCTAAGTATTTGGGGCAGTTCCGCTTCCAGTGACCACTTCCCTTGCAATAAAAGCACTCAGTCTCAGGCTTGGGTCCATTCTTCGACTTCTTCCCAGTAACTGGCTTACCGGGCGCGGCAACTCCCTTGCCGTCCTTTTTGAAGTTCTTCTTACCCTTGTCCTTCTTGAACTTAGTGGTTTTATTCACCATCAACACTTGATGTTCTTTTCTGATCTCCACCTCCGCTGATTTCAGCATTGAATATACCTCAGGAATGGTCTTTTCCATCCCCTGCATATTGAAGTTCATCACAAAGCTCTTGTAGCTTGGTGGAAGCGACTAGAGGATTCTGTCAATGACCGCGTCATCCGGGAGATTAACTCCCAGCTGGGATAAGCGGTTGTGCAACCCAGACATTCTGAGTATGTGCTCACTAACAGAACTATTCTCCTCCATTTTACAGCTGAAGAACTTGTCGGAGACTTCATATCTCTCGACCCGGGCATGAGCTTGGAAAACCATTTTCAGCTCCTCGAACATCTCATATGCTCCATGTTTCTCAAAACGCTTTTGGAGACCCGGTTCTAAGCTGTAAAGCATGCCGCACTGAACGAGGGAGTAATCATCAGCACGCTGCTGCCAAGCGTTCATAATGTCTTGGTTCTCTGGGATTGGTGCTTCACCTAGCAGTGCTTCTAAGACATAATCTTTCTTGGCTGCTATGAGGATGATCCTCAGGTTCCGGACCCAGTCCGTATAGTTGCTGCCATCATCTTTCAGCTTGGTTTTCTCTAGGAACGCGTTGAAATTGAGGACAACGTGGGCCATTTGATCTACAAGACATAGTGTAAAGATTTTAGACTAAGTTCATGATAATTAAGTTCATCTAATCAAATTACTCAATGAACTCCCACTCAGATAGACATCCCTCTAGTCATCTAAGTGAAACATGATCCGAGTTAACTAGGTCGTGTCCGATCATCACGTGAGACGGACTAGTCAAGATCGGTGAACATCTCCATGTTGATCATATCTTCTATACGACTCATGCTCGACCTTTCGGTCCTCCGTGTTCCGAGGCCATGTCTGTACATGCTAGGCTCGTCAAGTCAACCTAAGTGTATTGCGTGTGTTCCGAGGCCATGTCTGTACATGCTAGGCTCGTCAACACCCGTTGTATGCGAACGTTAGAATCTATCACACCCGATCATCACGTGGTGCTTCGAAACAACGAACCTTCGCAACGGTGCACAGTTAGGGGGAACACTTTCTTGAAATTATCATAAGGGATCATCTTACTTACTACCGTCGTTCTAAGCAAATAAGATGCAAAAACATGATAAACATCACATGCAATCAAATAGTGACATGATATGGCCAATATCATTATGCTTCTTTGATCTCCATCTTCGGGGCACCATGATCATCTTCGTCACCGGCATGACACCATGATCTCCATCATTGTGTCTTCATGAAGTCGTCACGCCAACGATTACTTCTACTTCTATGGCTAACGCGTTTAGCAACAAAGTAAAGTAATTTACATGGCGTTATTCAATGACACGCAGGTCATACAAAATAATAAAGACAACTCCTATGGCTCCTGCCGGTTGTCATGCTCATCGACATGCAAGTCGTGATTCCTATTACAAGAATATGATCAATCTCATACATCACATATATCATTCATCACATCTTCTGGCCATATCACATCACATAGCACTTGCTACAAAAACAAGTTAGACATCCTCTAATTGTTGTTGCAAGTTTTTTTACGTGGCTTGTATAGGTTTCTAGCAAGAATGTTTCTTACCTACGTAAAACCACAACGTGATTTGCCAATTTCTATTTACCCTTCATAAGGACCCTTTTCATCGAGTCCGTTCCGACTAAAGTAGGAGAGACAGACACCCGCTAGCCACCTTATGCAACTAGTGCATGTCAGTCGGTGGAACCTGTCTCACGTAAGCATACGTGTAAGGTCGGTCCGGGCCGCTTCATCCCATAATACCGTCGAGACAAGACAAGAATAGTAGCGGCAAGAAGAATTGGCAACATCAACGCCCACAACTGCTTTGTGTTCTACTCGTGCATAGTAAGTATGCATAGGCCTGGCTCATGATGCCACTGTTGGGGATCGTAGCAGAATTTTAAAATTTTCCTACGCTCACCAAGATCCATCTATGGAGTATACTAGCAACGAGGGGATAGGAGTGCATCTACATACCCTTGTAGATCGTGAGCGGAAGCGTTCCAATGAACGTGGATGACGGAGTCGTACTCGCCGTGATCCAAATCACCGATGACCGAGTGCCGAACGGATGGCACCTTCGCGTTCAACACACGTACGGTGCAGCGACGTCTCCTCCTTCTTGATCCAGAAAGGGGGAAGGAGAGGTTGATGGAGATCCAGCAGCACGACGGCGTGGTGGTGGATGTACCGGGTCTCGGCAGGGCTTCACCGAGCTTTTGCGAGAGGGAGAGGTGTAGCAGGGGAGGAGGAAGGCGCCCAAGGCTGTAATACTATTGCCCTCCCTCCCCCCTTTATAT
>NC_057807.1:633418139-633645613 GCF_018294505.1 Triticum aestivum
TAACTTACCCCCCCAAGTCAAGTGGGGCGCCCCCCCACCCTAGGGTTTCCAACCCTAGGCGCAGGGGGGAGGCCCATGGGGGGTGCCCCAGCCCACTATGGGCTGGTTCCCTTCCCACTTCAGCCCATGGGGCCCTCCGGGACAGGTGGCCCCACCCGGTGGACCCCCGGGACCCTTCCGGTGGTCCCGGTACAATACCGATAACCCCCAAAACTTTCCTGGTGGCCGAAACTGGACTTCCTATATATAATTCTTCACCTCCGGACTATTCTGGAACTCCTCGTGACGTCCGAGATCTCATCCGGGACTCCGAAAAACTTTTGGGTTTCCGCATACTCATATCTCTACAACCCTAGCGTCACCGAACCTTAAGTGTGTAGACCCTACGGGTTCGGGAGACATGCAGACATGACCGAGACGCCTCTCCGGTCAATAACCAATAGCGGGATCCGGATACCCATGTTGGCTCCCACATGTTCCACGATGATGTCATCGGATGAACCACGATGTCGAGGATTCAATCAATCCCGTATACAATTCCCTTTGTTAATCGGTATGTTACTTGCCCGAGATTCGATCGTCGGTATCCCGATACCCTGTTCAATCTCGTTACCGGCAAGTCTCTTTACTCGTACCGCAATGCATGATCCCGTGACCAACGCCTTAGTCACATTGAGCTCATTATGATGATGCATTACCGAGTGGGCCCAGAGATACCTCTCCGTCATACGGAGTGACAAATCCCAGTCTCGATCCGTGCCAACCCAACAGACACTTTCGGAGATACCCGTAGTGCACCTTTATAGTCACCCAGTTACGTTGTGACGTTTGGCACACCCAAAGCACTCTTACGGTATCCGGGAGTTGCACGATCTCATGGTCTAAGGAAAAGATACTTGACATTGGAAAAGCTCTAGCAAACGAAACTACACGATCTTTTATGCTATGCTTAGGATTGGGTCTTGTCCATCACATCATTCTCCTAATGATGTGATCCCGTTATCAACGACATCCAATGTCCATAGTCAGGAAACCATGACTATCAGTTGATCAACGAGCTAGTCAACTAGAGGCTTACTAGGGACACGTTGTGGTCTATATATTCACACATGTATTACATTTCCGGATAACACAATTATAGCATGAATAATAGACGATTATCATGAACAAAGAAATATAATAATAACCATTTATTATTGCCTCTAGGGCATATTTCCAACACTGGCTCCCCCGTCCAGCGGGGAGAAGCATTGGGAAGAGTGCGTCATGGTGAGGTCATGTGTGAGGATGTCATGATGCTACGCAGCCCATCCCAAGAAATCCATGTCGGTGGCCATTGGCTCCCATAGCCAGCCATGGTAGGCACAGTTGAGTGGGCGAGGTCGGGGAAATGAGGTGCTCCCCTGCCATGGGTAGAGGCGGGGCGTCGTTCGACGGCCACGGGGAGTCGACACTTTTGATGTATAAGGAAGGGTGGATTTGAACCGGAGAAGGAAGAAGAGAAGAAGATGCGGTTGCGCCAGATCGATGCGAGAGGATAAAGTGATAGGATGGGACCCGTGCAGTTTCTAGAGTCCACGAGAAACATCTAGTCTAGTCTAAACCAATGAAAAAAAATTAGTGTGCTATAGCACCGCCTTTAAAATACACTATTAGCGAGACATTTGTTGGAAATATGCCCTAGAGGCAATAATAAAATGGTTATTATTGTATTTCCTTGTTCATGATAATTGTCTACTGTTCATGCTATAATTGTATTAACTGGAAACCGTAATACATGTGTGAATATATAGACCACAACATGTCCCTAGTGAGCCTCTAGTTGACTAGCTTGTTGATCAATAGATGGTTATGGTTTGCTGACCATGGACATTGGATGTCATTGATAACGGGATCACATCATTGAGAATGATGTGATGGACAAGACCCAATCCTAAGCATAGTACAAGATCATGTAGTTCGTTTGCTAAGAGCTTTTCTAATGTCAAGTATCATTTCCTTAGACCATGAGATTGTGCAACTCCCGGATACCGTAGGAATGCTTTGGGTGTACCAAACGTCACAACGTAACTGGGTGGCTATAAAGGTGCACTACAGGTATCTCCGAAAGTGCCTGTTGGGTTGGCACGAATCGAGACTGGGATTTGCCACTCCGTATGACGGAGAGGTATCTCTGGGCCCACTCGGTAATGCATCATCATAATAAGCTCAATGTGACTAATGAGTTAGCCACGGGATCATGCGTTACAGAACGAGTAAAGAGACTTGCCAGTAACGAGATTGAACGAGGTATTGGGATACCGACGATCGAATCTCGGGCAAGTAACATACCGGTGGACAAAGGGAATTGTATATGGGATTAATTGAATCCCCGACATCGTGGTTCATCCGATGAGAACATCGTGGAACATGTGGGAGCCAATATGGGTATCCAGATCCTGCTATTGGTTATTGGCCGGAGAGGTGTCTCGGTCATGTCTGCATGGTTCCCGAACCCGTAGGGTCTACACACTTAAGGTTCGGTGACGCTAGAGTTGTTATGGGAAATAGTATGTGGTTACCGAAGGTTGTTCGGAGTCCCGTATGAGATCCCGAACGTGACGAGGAACTCCGGGATGGTCCAAAGGTGAAGATCGATATATTGGACGAAGGGTATTGGAGTCCGGAATTGTTCTGGGAGTACCGGGTGACGACCAGCGTGACCGAAAGGTGTTTCGGAGGCCCCGGCAAGCGTTGGGGGGCCTTATGGGCCAAGGGGAGGGGGCATATCAGCCCACTAAGGGGCTGTGCGCCCCTCCCACCCCATCTCACGTAACGTGGAGAGGTGGGGGCGCCTCCCCTAGGGCAGCCACCCCTCCTGACTTGGGGGCAAGTTTCCTAGGGGTGGGGGCGCCCAAACCCATCTAGGGTTTCCCCTATGGCCGCCGCCCCTCCCCTAGTGAACCCTAGGGCGCCTCCTCCTCCCCCCTTCCCCCTATATATAGCGAGGGAGATAGAGGGAAGCCGCACCCCTTCCCTGGCGCAGCCCCTCCCTCCTCCAACTCTTCCTTCTCCTCCGTAGAGCTTGGCGAAGACCTGCAGGAATACCACAAGCTCCTCCACCACGTCGTCGTGCTGCTGGAGTTCTCCCTCAACTTCTCCTCTCCCCTTGCTGGATCAAGAAGGAGGAGACTTCCCCGGGCTGTATGTGTGTTGAACGCGGAGGCGCCGTCCGTTCGGCGCTAGACCGGATCTTCCGCGATTTGAATCGCCGCGAGTACGACTCCATCAACCGCGTTCTTATAACGCTTCCGCTTAGCGATCTTCAAGGGTATGAAGATGCACTCCCTCTCTCCCGTTGCTAGCATCTCCTAGATTGATCTTGGTGACACGTATGAAATTTTTGAATTATTGCTACGTTCCCCAACAACATTATACACTGATTCATTTAGCTAGAAAATGCTTAGAACGCTATAGATTGCTATTATTGGTGCTATAGCGTGTTATTTTCTCAGTGATTTAAACACACTACAAAATCTATTATACACTAATTTATTTGGCGAGGCTATAATTGGCTATTAGCGGTGCTGTAGTGTGCTATTTTTTCAGCGGTATAAACACACTAGAAAACCAAAAGTGAACTAGACTGGTTTATAGGAGTAATGAACAGTTGAACCAGAGAAAAACCGGACACACGTGTGGCTCGTTGAACAGTTGAAACACAGGAGACCAACTCCGACGAGCCCTCCTCTCCTCGTAACCACCGTCCGTACCGACCAAAATCCGCAGAGCACCACGGCCGCGACGGCAAGCTAAAGCATCCTCTGTTCTCGATCCAGACAGCCATGGGCCCATGGCGGCCGCACTTCTCGCCGCCACGCGCTCGCCTCTCCCGCTGACATTTTGGAGACGGAGGCCTCTTCTCGCGGCTCCACCGCCCGCGCTCCGCCCGAGGGATCCAGCCTCTGCTCCTCCCGGAATCCCGCCGCCTCCCCGCAAAGCTCTCGCTCCCGTCGCCAGAGCGCCGACGCCGGCGCGAGGCGGCGGTGACGCGACGGAGGAGCCGGGCCAGGCGCCCGGCGACTGGGCGGGGCGGCTGGCGCTGGGCGCGCTCCTGGGCTCCGCCGCCCTGCTCGGCGGCCGTGGCGCGGCACTCGCGGCGGCCGAGGACTCCATCTAGGCGTCCGGGTTCGGGCTGCGGGTGGCGGCGTCGCTGCGGAGCCTCGGCTGGCCCGACGACGCCGTCGTGTTCATAATTGCCACATTGCCGGTGCTAGAGCTGCGCGGAGCAATTCCGGCCGGGTATTGGATGCGCCGTCACCCCGTCCAGCTGACCGTCCTGGCAGTTTTGATGTCAGGTTAGTGTCTGTCCGCCCAGGCCTGTGTACGCCAAATGTTCTATTAATTGCCGGTGGTGCATTGACTAAATTTCAGTTCAGACTTATCATTCGTAGTTTGCATTAAAGAAGGGAGAAGTATGTACATTGCTCAAAACCAGCTAGAAAACTAAAGAAAAATAGGAGTATATGCCACTTACTGTCGATCAACCTAGCCTATGCACTGAAGGTCTAACACTCAGCACGAATTAAAGACATGCCCTCATCAGAGGAGGCCTGGGCATTTTGGAAGATCCCATGGCAGCGCTCCTTCCACAGGGGACAGACTACATGAATCGCCATTGACGCCATCTTCTGGCATTGGGGATTTTTTACCCCGTGTGAAAGTTTTCTCCACCGGCCAGCGACGGAAGACCTCAGGGCAATGGCAGAGGCTCTAGGATGAGAGGAAGAGAAGGCAAACCAATTTTGCTTAGCAAAAGAAGCTTCTCGCCTTAGCACTCCAAATCTTAAGGAGGTCGTTACAATGAATTTGCCGACACCGCCGATTAAGAGTTGCAGGCTGTGAGCTTCTAAGACCCTCTCCCCCTCCCCTGAGCGCTTTAGACCAAATCTGCAAGAACATGTCAATTTCCTCCTCCAAGTTAATCCTTTCAAGGTCCTTCATCCACTTTCCTCCCCTGATCCCATCACAAACATAGATACTTTTCCTAGAGGCCAACCAGTAAGCCGGGCGCCATATCTTTCAGAGGGACTCCATCAAGCCAACTGCCGAACCGGAATGAGGCCTTTTCCCCATTCCAAATGTGAATCAAAGCGCAGGTCGCAAAGAGTTGCTGATCGGTCTCATTGCAAGGAACAGGCAGTCCTTTCCATGGTCTGTTCACATTGTCCCAGTTGAACCATAGTCATCTTAACAGCAACGCCCTGCTAAAGTGCTCCAATCTTTTACTCCTAATCCCCAACAATCTTTTTTTGCGGAATCACCGGAGGAAGAGTTCTCCCACCTGAATATATTGCTCAGAAGTGGCAAAAGTCAAGAGTCACCCCTCAGGCTGTTGCTGATCCAGTTTGTAAGGAAAACTGGATCAAAAACCTTAATCACCAACAGTATTTAGACGAGCAGACCTTCACCTAGCTTAATAACACTTACCCTCATGCGCCTCTTATCCAGATACAGAGAAAATTTCTCCTAATCTTGTCTATCGTTTTGATAATCCACTTGGACAGTGGAAAAGCAGTGAACAAGGAGGTTGTGACTTCTGAGCGCAGTCAGCACAGAATTGATAAGCGTTAGACAACCCTTTCCGGACATGAATTTTACCTTCCACGGCTTAATTATGTCCAAGAGAGGTTGGCATTCAGTCTTCTCAGCATGGAGATAGAGATGGTGTCTTTGAGCTCCATAAGCAAGAAAGTATCGTCAAGGTGCGGAAGATCAGCGGAGTGGAGCTGCAGGAAAAAAAAAATCCCAGTTAAGCCCCATAAGGTCTCTGGCAAGCCTCCCTGAGCAGGGGATTGAAGTGATGCAGCAGCACCTGAGCTTTAGGATCATGTCAGACGTCTCTTCCCGCTTCAGATTTTTCAAAACAAGAATGTGATTCTTCCTCCTCCAGGTCATTCGCTGTAACGTGAAAAACTTTTCTGTTTGCATCTCCAGATTTGATCCACATAATACAAGATCTCTGACGCCATCTCACTCTGTCAAGCGCTGCAAAGACAAGCAGCTTCGATTTCAAGAGAAAACGAAGGTTTCATTCCGTAGCAAATACTCCCTCCGTCCCATAATGTAAGACGTTTTTGGTCACTACTAGTGTAGTGACAAACAACGTCTTACATTATGGGACGGAGGGAGTAGCTCTCATTCCTCCTGATCAAGGTCCAGCTGGAAAATCACCTCATTGACTACCTCATGTCTGAATCTCACTTCCTTCTTTAATCTTGTATATCACAGTTTCAGAGCATGAGCGGTTTTTGACAGCTCGATGTGCAGAATCTTTAGAGCATCCTTAAAGCAAGCAGGTTTAGCCCAGCCTCAAGCAGCTTCTCTCTGAATCCCTCCATCCTTAGCCAGCAAGCCTCAAATCTGAACCCCTTATAGTGCTTGACATCCATCTTCTGGAGGATCATTAGACAGTGGCAAAATGGCAGTTGAGGCCAGAGACAACTGATATTACAAGTGGATCAGCTCCCAAGATTAACTCGATCGATTTTGGAATGAGCCGTGTTCTCTCTCTCTCCGTAGACTAGGTGAACCTCTTTCCATTAAGAGCAATTTCCCAGAGCTTAAGATCCTCAATCACGTTTCTAAAGTGTCCCATCATTCCGAGATTAATGTTGGAGTTGCTTTTGTCACTGACATGGCAAATGAGATTAAAGTCCCCAAGAATCATCCAATCAGGCAACACGCTCTTCTTTATGCTCTTAAGCTCGTTCAGAAAAAGAATTTTGTCACTGTCCTCCGGAGGCCCATACACACCAGAGATGGACCAAGCGGCATTATTGGTCAGATCAGTAATAGTATCAGTAATAAAGTGAGAGCCGGAGGCATTCTTGTGGAAGGAAATATCAAAATCATCTGTGCTGGCAACCAGGATCGCACCCCTTGTACCATTAGCAGCTTTGAAGATGAGGTCCTCAGAAACTCTGCTGCCCAGGACTTCAGCCACAATACTTTTTTATCAACATCAGCCAATTCAGTTTCTTGAAGACATACAATGTTGCACTGGTTAGCTGAGACAAATTTCTGTATCGACCTCCTCCAAGCCGGGTTGTTCAACCCTCTCATGTTCCAGTTCAGGAGCTTTATATCCATTGAAGAAAACAATGCGGTGAACGAACAAGAAGATCTTAGTGAGCATCCACCAACTGGAAGCAGCAACCAGAGATGACATAACTAGCGCAGCCGGAGACAGAGGACCACAAGGCACAATACTCCCTGCCTGGTTTTGGCAACGGCTGTAATGGCGTGGTTGATGGTTTTGCTCGAGTGGCATGCACCTCACCTTGGCTTTGCACATGTGGGTGGTATTTCACCTTCTTCCTCCCTCACCTCCTGTCTTTGTCCTCCCTTCCCTCCGCCTCATCCTACCATCACTGACTAATCCCGAAATCCAATCCTGTGCCACTCACACTTCGACTATCCGAGAGCCGCTGGCTGATGTGCTGCATGAAAAGGCGCTCGAGCATCTCTGCACGCAGGAGTTGCACGGCTTTACCAGTCTGGGCACGCTGGCTCTCATTTCACTCTCCGTCCAGCACACAAAGCCCACTGATAACTCCATGTTGTGTCGGTGACTCGGTGTTGAAGTCGGCTGCATAGCACGCCTACCAGTGAGACCTCCTTCTCACCGACTTTGCATATCGCCTCTGAATAGCAGTGAGAACATTCCACCCTCTCTCCTTTTGATTTGCTCATTTGACGAATTCTGGAGACTATTAATCCATTATAGATCCGTGCATGTGTTTAATTCTTGGTTGGAAGAAATATGTTATAGGAATTGCATGAATGTGGTTCAACTGATACCTGCGACTTGTTTCTTCTTTTGAATTGACATCCCTAAGATGAATGTACTACAACTGGTAGCATTTTAAAAGGGAGAATTTGCAGTACAACATGGACAAAGCATAGGTGCCCCCTTCCACTGAGAGAAGCTAGGACCTGGTACTAATATTGAAGTACAGGTTTTTAGTTAGGTTAAGGAGGATCAGATGAACATGTTGATCTTCCTCTCAAGCTCTTCCTCCTTAGTCCCAACCACGTGACTCAACTCCTCGCCTTTTACTACAAACGTCAGCATCGCCTCTATGTGAAACGTGTTTAACAACCTCCTGCAAAATGCCAGTATATCAACATTCCGAAAAATTCTGCATGCACTGTGAATTGATTTCTGTAGTGTGCAGAAGACAAAAGAGAGAGTGAGGGAGGGGGGAGAAGGTGATGTACTTGTGTGACATCCGCGTCTGCAAAATCGTGATGATGTTGAAGCCAAGTGCTGGACAATTTAGCATTTGATATTAGTGTTTTCTGCATTCTGATGATTGATATATAGGTCGTGATAATGTTTTATGGTCATTTTTCAGCGGTGCGGCTGAAATTGCATTTGGTTTTACTAGTAGTTTTTCTTATCCTGGTGATTGATATAATGGGCCATGATGATGTTTTATGGTCAATTTCCAGTGGCGCGGCTGAAATGTAAATTGCAAGTTGTCACTCTAGTGTCAGCAACTTTGACATCTCTCTTCAGAAAAAGTTTCATGCTCTATATTAGAAAATATTTTTTTAAATATACATAGAACTTTACATCTACTCTCTGTTTCTCCAGGAACATGGTGCCTGTGCCATTCATCATCCTCTACCTGAAGAAACTCGCAAAGAAGCGCTGGGGTGACCCGGACAATGGACCTCTTCTCGAGCGGGCGTGATGAAATGCTGCGGCTGTCGAGGAGTTCCAGTGGCTGATCAGGCTGATGACGTTGGTTGCCGTTCCGTTCCCAGGCACCGGAGCATGGACCGGCGCTATCATCACGTCTGTCCTTGCCATGCCGTTCTGGTCAGGCTTGTCCGCCAACTTTGTGGGAGTCGTCCTAGCAGGGTTGCTGGTAAACTTGCTCATGAATCTCGGTGTGAAGTACGCCATTGGCACGGGGGGCGCTCCTCTTGATTGTATCAACTGTCATGTGGGGGTGCCCTTCAGGGTGTGAAGAAATCGTTGAATACGAAATGATGCTTTGGCTGAATCCACGCCGGAGTGTTTTGGGCACGTTTTGCATGTCCGTGAGAGGAGTTTGTAATAACCCTTGCGAAGCATGTTTGATCAGTTGCAAAGACTATTTCTCATTTCCCTCTATGCAGTTGACTGTCGGTTGATAGCCTTTTTCTTTTGCAGTTGTTCGTCAAAGATTCAGCGTAACTGAAGCGATGTTATTTCACTGAATCCCTTCAGTTTGTGACAAGAGTAGATAGTAGAGATCCAAATCGTAAGATGGTTGTCAAGTCGAAAGCTTGTAATGTGACAAACTTGTCTTTGTGGTAACTACTAGTACAAGATACAAGACGGGAGTTTCACTGCCGTAAGATGGTAGATATCCATGTTACGATACTACAATGGGGATGTACAGTACACTAGTCTGTAACAACATTCCATAAGATGTTTTTTTTTCGAGAACACCTCGAAAGGGGCAGGGGGTTCATGCATTTCATTGAGAAGGAAGAGAATTGGTCCAGTTTATAAGGAAAAGGAAGAAGGTGAACATTGGCAGTACTTCCTCCCTCCGTACCTGCCCATTGAAAGGAGAAGTCGAGACGAACAAAAACCATTGCACAGAAATGAAATTACCGAAGGGAAGCAAGGGGAGATGATACGGTCAAACAAAAGGTGGCATGCAGCACTGTGAAAGCTTTCTTGGCTGCTTTTCCACATGCTTGATCCCACCCCACTACCTCCCTCCCTCCCCTGGACCCTGGTCATGGGCGTGTCGTGTGGGTTCTGGGGTGGGGATATACTCTACAGTACTACTCGGCAGGAAGATCACCGGAGCTCAGCCCAGACCTGCGTCTCGATCCTCCTCTGTCGCCTGCCAGCGTGTTACTGTTGCCCAACCCCAATCCCAATGGAAGCCAGGGAAGGTAAAAGTTGTGGGGGAGGGAAGGAAAGGGATGCACGGGCAATGCCCATTGCCAATGGAAGGAAGGCCGAGAAGGGACCAGGAGCCAGGTGCGAATCATCTGCTCTGCTGCATGCACTGCCACGGCTGGCCCGCGCTGCCGACCCGAGCAGGGGGCAGGGTGGACTGGAGTTGGTCCACCCCACCCGCCTCCCTCTCCCTCGCTCGTTGCTCTCACTGGTCGCACGGGCCTACATGCTTACATGGCAACTACGCCTTCGTCCTCCATCTCCATGTGCTGCAGCGATGCCATGATCTCGGCCAGGGGCGCGTCTCCTTGTACGCGTCTGTCGATCGGTCTCTCCATGCCCGCGCGCCGGCCGCACGATCGTGCACAGGACACCGCCTGCCCGTCCGTGCCTGTTCCTCACGTCTCCGTCCGTCCGGCAAGTGCGCGGCCTACTTCGTACGCACCCACACGGCCACACCATGCAAGGCGCGTTGCCTAATTTTGCTATGTCGAGGTGATGGCCGGCGGTGCAAAAAGGGAGCCGAGATGATCGGGATTGCATCACGGCACGAAGATGCACCACCTCCTTGCTTCTCTGGTTGAGTGCACGACGGAAACTTCTTTGATTCATCACACTAATAATCAATGGCTTGTACTTGTCGGTGACCTTGTGGGTGACACACAGCAGGGGAAGGAGACAAAGCACTCGGCCGTGCAAACGCCGGTGAAGCAGAGCATGAGGTGAACACACTCGCCGTCGCGCCGGTGCTCTAGTGCAGCTCATCTGACGTCCTCGTGAACCGTTGGGAGGGCACAGAAGCGGCAGGCCGTGACCACCGCGACTAGACTATGGTGAGCGCGAGACAGGCACGCCGTGTGTCCAGTCGGCGTCACGCTCCAGCTGGAATACAACTAGGTGGCCGCCTACATGCCAAGACGCGATTCCTCTGTACGCGACCGGCATCACGCGGCAGGCGCAAATCGGCGGTGAGGTGCATCGGTCATCGGGCTGCGAGCTGTACATGGCGGCCTTCTCCTAGTGTTCCTCCCACACCACCTTGGGCGTGAGGCGGCGCCGCCTCAGCCTCCACAGGTACACACATAGTGCTGCCAAGAATTGGGATAGATGGTGAATATGACAGGTGGACCAACTTAGTCAGTGAGACTAGCAATTGATCCTGGCCAGGATCATAATTTTTCCGATGCACCAAACGGATTCAGGGTCTAGGTTCATCGGGACACGGTCCGCCGGCCGCTACCTTCTGCAACACCTCACACTCGCGCTGCCTCCGGCGGCAATCCTTCCGGGCAAGGTTCTCCACCTTGCAAGGATCCGGCGATCCGTCGCCGTGCCGTGGCCATGGTGGCAGACAGCAGGGTGTCGACGACCGCAGACGTGAACAACGAGCAAAGGAGGGAGGCAGGAAATGAAGGACGAAGGCGGGAGGAGCTCAGTCGAAGTGGGAGGATTAGTAAATTTGCAGATGGGTCCAACTTGGCGGGCGTCCCTATATCCGTCCAGGATATAGGCTGAGTATGGGGAGTGAGGTCAGTCCCCATACACAGCAGTGCATTAGTTAGTTTGTGACAACATTTCAACAGATGTCGTGTTCCGTTCCGTCTGAAAAAGGAAGAAGGCGCGGCTGGTGAGCATTGGCAGTGCTACCTATACGCCGATTAGAAAGAGAGATGGAATCAAACAAACAAACAAAGAATCACTCCACAGAAATTGGTGAAGGGAAGCGAAGGGAAGATGATAAAACAAGGCAGCAGTGTGAGCCACCCTGGGTCCCACCACCTCCACCTCCCTCCCTCCCCTGGTCGTGGTCATGGTCGTGTCGTGTGGTTTCTTGGGGCCCACCATCGCGATCCTCCTTTCTCGCATGTGTTCCGCGGCAAATACCAATGGAAGGAAGGAAGGAAAGGGAAAAAGTTTGTGGGGGGAGGAGCGAAACGGATGCCCATCGCCAATGGCAGGCCGAGAAGGGGACCCCAGGTGGTCACGGGTGCGGACGAGATCATCTGGTGCATGCATGCATTGCCAATGGCCTGGCCGAGACGGCTGGCCCGCGCTGGCGAGCAAGGCTGGGTGAAGTGGAGTTTGGAGGGTCCCCGCCCCGCCACGGCCGGCGATTCCTGGCTTCCTGTCTGCCGCCTCCCTTTCACTGTTGCATTTCTTGCCGCCAAGACACGTGTCCCTTCCTTCCCCTTCCATTGTCCTGTTTCTCCCTCCCTCGGTCGTCTCCACTACCACATAGGATCCGGTCCGATCAGATCAGCTGTTTTTGGTAGAGCCGCTCTGAACCTTCGGTCCGTGCCATGCCAATGATCCGCTGTGGTGCATGCGCCGACGACGTGCAGTACAGGTGGTAGCGCGTGTCCGTGGCTTGCCGGCGGCCGTCACGTTCCACTCCAACCGTTCGTTGTTGTTGCACACGACACGATCGGATCCATCCACCTAGAAGATCGACCGATCGACCCGGCGCCAAATCACGCGCGCATCATTCCATCCCGCGCACCACCGGGCGCCAAATCAACCAGCAGTCCCTCCCTGGCCGCACCGCGCGAGCATCGGGCCAGCGTGCCGCCATGCGTTCCAATTCTCCAACGCGCGCGCTCGTGCACCGTTTCTTTCTTTCTTCCTACCACGCGCGCGCGCACAGTGATATGCCATCTTTTGTGGCCGACCTTGAAACCCATTGTTGGGCCGGCTGGGCCGGCCAAATAGTAGAAAACAGTTTGTGTGCTAGTGTTTTAAGTCCCGGAAGTAACAGAATTAGTGTAAAATTGTAAAAAGATGGGCGGGCCACGGCCCATTCGACGTTGCCGTAGCTCTGCCTGTGCGGCCATCCAACCGTGTCCACATACATTCCAAACGGTATTTGAATAAACGAGACGATTTTCATGCAAACCCGATAAATTTCATTTAAACCTGACTGCATTCATTACATTTTCGACATCTTCATTAAGCAAAAGCGTCCGGACCCTAACCTAGTCTAAATCTCCAGCCAACGCCCGTCCTCCAAAATTTTGTTGTTCCCCTCCGTGTCCATGCTCGCAGCCGTGAGCCGGCGAAGTGAGGTTACGGTCGCATGCGAGGAAGAGAAGATATGTGACACCGACTGGCCCACATAGGACACGAGGCGCCGCCGTCTCCCATGTCCTACTCTTCCTCGTTGGAGTCCGTTGCCTGAACATGGACGGATCGACATCGTGGTCGCAGCGGCGCCAACAATGGCACACAACTGCCGACGTTCCCGTCTGCGACCTCCAGTGCCATCTACATGTCAGGCATCACCGCACGAGCGTTGCACATGACCTCGTGGAGCGCTCTCTGCTCCTCGAGGAAGTTTGGGTACTCCGTGGCCATGGCCGACACGGCCTCCTCGCTCGCGAATTAATCCTAGATCTGGCCCTCTGTCAACCAGTGATGCGTGAGGGCAAGGTTGTAGCGATGCTCCTCCTGTGACATGTTGTTTTCTGGCAAAAAAAGATATAACGTAGCCATCAATGTGATGGTCTTCCAATTCTGAAACTAACTGGGATTGGCCTGTTGACTTTGCCCTTCCTTTAGACAAAGAGCCCCCAGTTTCGCCAAAAGACCTCTGTGTGTTGTCATTCAACTCCACACAAGCATGTCCCGTTGGGCTACTTGCGTCTTCGGCAGATACAAAGGAGAAGTGACGGTCGGTTTTTGTGCAATTTACTTGTATGTGTATACATAAACGAGCAGAAACGCTGGTGGATACTGGGTACATGATCACGCACACATAGCGAAAGAGGACCGGGTGCAAAAGCAGCCATATCACCAGCAGTACAGGAGCCCGAAGTCCCGGACACGACTCTCTGCTTCTCCCCTGAACAGAAACAGTACCAGATATAGTATTTTTAGTTTGTTCTGTAGGCATTCCATGGCCGTCTTCAATTACTGCAGTGTTTGGATGGCTCGCTGATCTCTTCGCGCTGGTTCTGCAGGACGATTAAATTCAGAGAAACAAGATCTTTCCAAGGGGAATGCAAAGAATTTGAACCTGCCATGCATCTACTATAATATATACTCCCTCCATTTCTAAATATTTATTTTTTAGAGATTTCAAATGGGCTACTACATACGGATGTATGTAGACATATTTTAGAGTACAGATTCACTCATTTTGCTTCGTATATAGTCACTTGTTGAAATCTCTAGGAAGACAAATATTTAGGAACAGAGGGAGTAGAAAGAAGTGCAGCCTTAATTTGGCAGCAGTGCTGGCACGCCGTGCCGTCCTTGAAGAGCGCCTTGCTAAGCACGGTTGTCCTCCGCGTCTCGTGCCCGGCCGATTATAGGTTGTCGGCCGTACACGTATAGTCCTCGTCGACGAGGTCCTCATGACCTCATCACAGCCGACGCCATGGCGACCAGGGCAGTCGTGCCCAAGGACGAGAGCGGCGACTCATCCGCCGGCGCTGCGCGTGAGTTTCCTCGTCATCGACTTCCACGCGTCCGGTGAACACGTACCCTGTGTGACGGTTGCTCCCGCCGACGAGCACGCCGCTCGTGTCCGACGGTGGTCGGACGTGGCATCCTCGCGGCCTGGTCCAAGTGACGCCACGATCGGATACCGCCATGGACACACGGAGAGTCAAGTACAACATCATCTCGGAGACGTCTGCGGCCGGACTCTGATCATAAGATACATTCGGCACAGATGGCGAACGCCAGCTCGCTCGACAAGATCACAAGAACGGCGGGGGCATCCTCGACATCAGCACTGTCGGGGGCTCGACGCGGCTGGTGGCCGGGGGCCGAGTTCGTCCTCCCACGACTGACTTGAGTTTATCCACGGTGGTGATGTCGAGGATGCCCCCGCCGTTCGATCAGCCAAAGATCGATTGTGTTCATGCTACGTACGTTCACATATCACCGGAGTTAGTCAATTTTATGCACGGTGTTGTGTCATCGGTGTAAAATATTTCGGTGAGCTACACAGACAAGGACGCCTCCCGCGCGCATCGCAGCAGCGGCTTGCCGCACATCAGAGGAGCCTCTCCCGTGACGCTGAGGTCCCGACGCCAGCGTGGGACGAGAAGACCCGGAGCGCCATGGCGTGGTTGCAGTAGATGCTCACCGGCTCCGGTCGCCACGCCGCAGACGACCTTGCTGCAGTGTCGGCGTGTCGGAGTCGGACGTGCTGTCATTGTTCCGCCTCACCACGTGGCTGCGGCGCTGCTCGGCGGCATCGCCGGTGGCAAGGCCGTGGGGGAGGTGCTGCACTTCCTCTTCCGGCCGTCGGCAATGCGAGAGCTCGCCGGCCGTAGCAATGGGGTATTGGGGTTCACGGCTCCCGTGGCGTGCCACGTGCATCACCCTTGTCGTCTTCTTCTTTCCGGTCCTCTCATTCGACCGGCGTAACGCCGGGGTCCATGGATTGACCGCTCGCCACCAGGCTTGTCTCCCCCGTACTGCTGCAACCGCCACTCTGCATGGCCACTCCTCCGCCCAGCCCAGCTTCCCCCTCCTTGGCTCCTTGTCCCTCGACCCGACTCGCGATCCATAGGAAGGAGCTGAGCTCGGCGGTTGCCTGTAGGCCGTAGTTTATGTTGTTTACAGTATATGACATGAAGATATTTTCTTGCTGAACCTAACATGCATCTAACAGAGGTACGGATCCGGCGCGTCCATGCTCATCATGCACCACACGTGTTGCGGCTGGAGCTCCCAGAGCTGCACCTCGCAGCCCCACCGGGCGAACACCACCGGCGAGGCTCTGGCGGGAGACAACGTTGGCCAGGGACACCGATTGGGGGGGCGCTTGAGAATTACCCTCTAGGACGACGCCGGCGCCATGAGGAGATGCCGCAAGGGCGAGGCAGCCGCCGTGCGAGCGCCGTCCTGCAGTTTACATGGAGGCAGCCGGAGTGCCTCCTCGCGTGGTCTTCGACGGGGCGCCGGCGGCCTGGCGGGTATGAGTGGATGAGGTCGACTTGGCGGCTGGGCGCGAGCTAAGCAGCCGGCAAGTTGGATGGGCTCGAGGCGCCAGTGAGTTGGTCGAGTTCTAGGTCAAGACTCAAGACCACTTCGACGGCCAGAAGACCTGCAGCAATGATGGGAACGGCACGACGGTGCGGCCTGAGTTTGCTTCATGTTCTCTGTTATGGCTTCAATGGACAACTCCCGTGCGTCACTGTTGGCGCAAAACCCTAAACCCTAGCTCGCCGGAGTCCTCTCTCTCTCTCTCTGCACACTTCACTCTGGCTCGAACCAAGGAGAAAGAAGAAGGGAGGAGGAAGGAGACACGGTGGACACAGAGAGCTTTTCCGGCGCTCGAACGCCTGCCGCACGAACGGCCAATTTTTCTCCCGAGCACGAACTCGACGCCCCAGCCATTACAAGGATCACCGCACTGGTCTTATAGCCAGAGCCGGCGCCAGGGCACGCACCCACGCCCCCTCTACCTCGTGCGCACGATCCGCCCGCTCCCCTCGTGCCCACGACGCGCGCGGTCCACGGCGGGCCTCCAACAGATCAGCCACGAGCACACCGCACGACTCGCCAACGGCCTGGCCCTAAGCCTACACACTTGGCCCACGCACACCCCGTGCTCCACATGCACGCACACACGCCACCCTGCCACGCACCCGACGCGGACCGGACCGCGCCCGACATGTCCGATGCACGCACGTACGCGCACCCGACACGCCCTGGCCGTGGCTTATTGCTAACAGTCACCATCGCAGCCATGCGGAAAGGAGACTAGGGGCGCCGGGCGCAACGGGCAGGACGACATTGAACGGGAGTGCAACAGGGAAGAAGCGGGCCGTGGTGGGGGAGGAAGTGGCGACGCAGCGGTGACCCTGTTCCTTGGGGCGCGCTGGTAATCCTGGTCCTTGTCCATGGCATCAATCTACAAGTTGCAGTCCGCCGCCTCTCCCACAAACCCGTCGCCTCCGCCCTGCACTGCACACCATGGGCGAGCACGAAAGCCCCAGCGTCCATCCAAGCAACTCACGCTATCCGGTGGCGCGTACGTGCTGCCAGCGCCGGCCAGTTCGTCGTGGCCATAACCGCAGGCCAGGACAACACCGTCGTGTTAGTGCCGCCAAGCACACTGCTGGCACCGGTGGTGTTGGGACATCAGACTGTATCAGCCGGGGTGAGCATGGCGGCTCGGCTGCAGCAGAGCGACGGATCCTTGACGCCACAGAGGTGCACTCGAAAGCGATGACGAAACACCTGACTCAGCCGGACGAACACCGAACAGAGAACCCAAAAAAGCACAACCAACATAATCCTTTGCCACTGTTAACAGATAGGCAGCCAACTCTCTCCCCTCTCCCTCGTGCGCACGTCTTGCATGCATGATCTCCATGATCTCATGCAACGTCGCTATGCCGGGGGCTCCGCGCCTTGTGTTGTACCTGTACTATATATTCATTGAGCAATTCATCGGCAGCACCTAAGGTGCATTGCCTCTTCTTCTTCCTGCCTTTCACAGCCACGCCCCCTCACCAGAAAGACGGGTAGTAGCCAGCTTCCTAGGAGGCCTGCAGCATGCAGATTAGTTCTCTTCTATAGATGCGTATTCCCTCCATTCCCAAAAGTAAGGCGTGTTTTGTTTCGTTAAAACATGCATTTGATCAATAATTATACTCCATAAATACAAGGTTATATGACATGAAATTTGTTTGACTAGAGCCGTAGTTAAAAGTACTTTGTTATAATACTAGTGATTTTGAGGGAAAGACGTGCAATTTAATGTCCATCCAAACACACATACGCAACCCAGCCAGGCCCATTCCAATTGTTTGGCCGGGCAGCTCAGGGTTCCAATCCAAAACAAGCTTTTGGTAACCTTTTCGCTAGGTCCAAATTCGTCAAAGCGAAAGACGATGCCTTATCTTATGTATTTGGATTTTCAGGTAAGAAATGGATCACAAAGATAGATGAATGAGGAGAATTTACTACACTCAAAAGCAAAAGCAAACATCCCGACTCTTTCTTGTTTGACGGGCTTACACTAACCATGATGATATTTTCGTATACATAGTTTATTGTGCATGAAGGTGCTTATTCTGCCTTTTTATTTTCGTTTAGTGTTCATCTTGTACACCATAATGTTATCAGAAATTCAAGCCTAAAGTACGGATGACATTTGAAGGGTTCGCGGTTGCGGAAGACGCTTGCCGTAACGTCACAATATTCGTGTTGCCATCGTAGTGAATTTCCAGCATGTTAATTGCAACAGGCGTGTTCCTGTTACCTGTTATTTCAAAGCTATTTGAGATACAAAAGGCTTATGTAATCCCGCAAGAAACATAAATTCGGAAATCTACAAACTAGCTCTTACTGTTTCACACGGTTTTTACACCAAAATTCAAGAGAGAGGAAATTTATAATCATATTACGCCCGTACAAAACAAAAGAGTAAATTTCTAATAATACCTGGCATGTCATATGGATTTGAGTTTACATAACCAATTTATAATTTTGTGGTTTCATTCCTTGACCCAATTTTTTTCATGAGAAAAGATTCCTAGTGAAAAACCTTGTATCCAAATAATGATCCCCTCGCTTTATGGGTTTCCTTCCATTTATTTCTTCGGTTGACAAAATATTGACTGAATGATAGGAATGCACAGTGTAATTTTCGCATCGCTGCCGTCCATTCGCCACCGATCCGACCGTCCATTGCCTGTGGTCGCGGATCGTCGGGCCCACACCATCCCCTTCCCGCGCCGTTTAAATAGTCTGCCCAAACCCGTCGTCCAACACAACACTCAAATCTCAAATCCCCATCGCCAAATCTCTCCGCAGCAGCACACTCCCGCCCTCTGAAATCCCCCATCGCGCCAAATCTCAAATCACTCTAGCCGCCATGGACGCCTCGGCCACCGGCGCCGTCTCCAAGGTGAAGAAGTACGTGGTGGGGCGCAAGCTTGGCGGCGGCCCTAGGAAGAAGGCGGTGGCTCGATCCGTCAAGGCCGGGCTGCAGTTCCCCGTCGGCCGCATCGGCCGCTTCCTCAAGAAGGGTCGCTACGCGCAGCGCGTCGGCATGGGCGCCCCCGTCTACCTCGCCTCCGTCCTCGAGTACCTCGCCGCCGAGCTTCTAGAGCTCGCCGGGAACGCCGCCAAGGACAACAAGAAGTCCCGCATCATCCCGCGCCACCTGCTGCCCGCCATCCGGAACGACCAGGAGCTCGGCAAGCTGCTCGCCGGCGTCACCATCGCGCACGGCGGCGTGCTGCCCAACATCAACCCCGTGTTGCTCCCCAAGAAGACGGCTGAGAAGGAGCCCAAGTCGCCCAAGAAGGCCGCCAAGTCCCCCAAGAAGGCTTAGTCGATTACTAATGCTTCGTAATAGAATTAATGTTCGCTGTTTAAGTAATGGTGTTGATATAGTATGATCTGTTCTGCTTTGGAAAAAAAATGTCAGAAATCTCTCTGACTTATAGTAAATTCTCTTGCTGTCATCCGTCTGTTCATGATTTTGCAATGCTATGGAGTTTTACATCTGTGCGGTGGGACGAATAGTTGTATCTACCAATCGTCTGAATCTGATAAATTCACTTGGTCTGGTTATTAGAAAAACTCTGAGTTGCAAGCTGAAGAAACCGAGAAGCATCCCAAACCTGCAGTGCGAGTTCAGGTTCAGACATTTGTGCATGTCAAGTACTACCAAATGCCAACGTTTCACTTGTACTTTGTCCAGCTGCTGTAGTCACGGAAGCATTTTCCTGTAATTGGTTGTCGCCCAACCAGGTATCACCACATTCTAAAACATGATGTAGCATAAAGGAGCATCCCCTAACTAGAAAGACTAGTGAAAGTCAGTTGCAAGATTAACAAGTCAAGGAGCAACCCCTAACTGCAGTCATGTATGAGGTCAGAATTCAGATACACTGGAATCTAGGTTCAGACATTTGAATATATAAAGTACTATGTCCAGCTTATGCAGGAGTAATGGGTTGTGTCACAAGATCACTACATTCGAGAACATGTAACATGTTGCTTGATGACTGAATAAGTTCTGTTGCACATCTCTGTTTCAGTGAAATCGGGCAATCGGGAAGACTGCTAGCAAGACCACCGAGAGCACTCGCAGGAAGGGGTATAACTTTTGAAGAATATACAAATAGGTAGAGTTTTTTTTTTTTTGCATAGAAATGGGCAGAGCAGTTAGCAAGTGAGGAAAGGAAACACTTCAAAGAGTGAGTTTATCCTTTTTTCTAAGTTTCATTTATTGTTCTAAGTTTCATTTGGGATATTTTCATAAATGTTTTATTTTATTGGCTCAAAATAGATTATCAAGATGATATATAACATAATAGGCGCACACCCTGCCTATGCATAGTTAGGATGCACACAACCAACATCAACTCAAACACACACACGCAAAAACACGCCAGCAACTAGCAAAGTCATATATGACCAAAATTATGCATATGCGAGGAAAAAAGGAAAAAATAATCCTCGAAGCAATTAGATTTGCGATAAGCAAACTACACCAGTGACCATATCCGTACTAACCACCTAATTACATCACATGGACGACAAGGTTCTTCAAAAGTAACACCTTCGGGAAGGGAGCGACACTCAAGCGCCGCCATCACTGGATGCAACCATAAGGCCAAACTATGTGTTTTCACCTTGAAGAATCGATCTGAATATATTCGAGTAATGCCTTTAACAAGAGTAAATAGCATAAAACTACTTCTTTACAGGCTAAGGTTTCAAAAAGCTACTTTAGCAGCTCCACGGATTCATCCTGACTCCAATGAAGCTTCAAGACTGGTGGCCGCAGGTATAAGGGCATTTCTAACCGCTTCCCAATAAATAGTGGAGTATCCGGTGGAGTAAACCCTTAGTGGACTAAATTTACTCCACTAAGTTTTGTTTGGACATAGCCGATCCCCTATGTATAACGGAGTAAAAAAAATCATTTGCATTTCATTTTGGGCCACCGAAACACATTTATTTGCTTCTTTTTTCATTCAACGACATTTTGATACATTGAAGTGCATAATTCACCAATTCCTTGCCATGAGAGCAAGACCAAAGAAAATAAGAACCACAATTAGATATTTTGAAAGATATCCAATTTCTGTAACTGCTCCGAGTAGCTGGATTAATATCTTCTCTGTGTCTTCATTGTTGATCTGCGGCTTCTCGAGTTTGCACACTTTTTTATTCTTCGGTTCTAAAGGAGTAGACGTTGCTTCGCATCTAATCTCATCTCTAGCCTGTATTCTAGCAACGAGTGCATGAACATCTATCAATTTTCGTGCAATAGATCGACGTATTCTTCTTCCTAATACCAAAACTCGCATCTATCCTACACAGAAATTTGAACAAATAATGAGCTACCGAAATTGCGCCGAATCCGGTGAACAACCAAATTAGAAGAAGCACATACCCCATTACTTCTACACTTGACCAACACTCATCCGAGATGTTGCGGCGTGGTAGAAACTCGATGCACCACCTGCCGTGGGCAGTCGTCCCACTGTATGACAGGCAACGGTGAGCCGACGAGCCGATGGGCCAGCACCGAGCCCGGGCGACGACCGGGCGTGTCTTCGCCGACGAACCGTCGACATGAGAGATTCGAGTGGCTAGAAGAGGATCCAATACCTGCATGCAGCGCAGAGCCATTGCCGGGGCTGTACGATCCGATTTCCGGCCAATCCATGGCAAGGCGCAGTCGCTGGCGGCCGAAAACATCAATTCCAGCAGTGGCGACAATAGCTGCAAATCCACCGGTTCTGCGCCGACGACAGGAAGAGGAGGCACAAATCCAAGTGGCCGAGGACAGTGGTGGAGCCTACGGAGCATCCACAGCGGCGGGCCGGTGCCGGTGGCGTTGGCACAGATGCGGCGTAGAGAGGCAGTGGAGAAGAGGCGTGACTTTTACTCAACCACCGAGCGATGGAGTAAATATAGGAAAACTCGCCGGACTGAGTATAATTTTTACTCCCTTACGACGGATCGGGGATCGGCTAGATGCCAGTTAAAGAGGTAAAATCGAATTTTTACTCTTTAACTGGTTATAGAGGATCGGTTAAAAATGCCCTAACTACGACGGTGCAAACCAGGAAGAGAGTGCGCTCAATTCCTTGATCTCGGTGACCGTCATTTTCATCTGGCTGGAACACAACTCTAGGGTTTTCGAACAAACGGCGGCGATACCGACGGAGGTAGTTAGGCGTGCCAGCCCTATCGTTCCACCCGTGACATACTTTCCCGACCAAAAGCTGACCACCTTGTGTTCTCACCCACTTCTGTTCCGTCGTGTAACCTCGAGCGATTTCCATGCTGACAAATATGCATGAGGACGTACTTGGTGCAAGATTCCGGTGCGGAAGAGCTAACGATTCCGGCTCCATGCGACTAGTAGTCATTAAACTGCACTACTGTTGATTTGTAGGTGCATCTTAACAGTCAAAATCAGCCAGAACCAGCTTCAACAAGACATATGCGCTGGTTCATCCAAGCACATGGGGAAATTTGCTAATTATACGCTAATGTGACGATGATTGCTCCTTTGTATATGGAAGACGTACAATTGCTAACACGAATACATGGTTACACAACGAGTGAGTTACAACCAAGTACATATTTTCTTGGAACTAATGGACACGTTTCCCATATGTATCAATAATATTTGCTCAAAATAGCAAAAAAAACAACAACGTTATCACAAACTTATGTATTCACTCAGCGTCCAAGAACTGACGATCTACAAGACTTGTTCAGTATTAAAAGGCGGTGTGCTATATCTGCCATCGCTGGTCTTTGATCCACGTCGAGGTTGAGACACTCCACTGCCATCCCTGCCAGATTTTGAAGAAGCTCCAAGTCTTCCGCTACCACAATTTCATTGTCAAACAACTCGGTTGCTTTGTTCCATTGTGAGCTTCGAGGAAGCTCTTTACTAAGCTATTATTGTCAGAATGTGTGGCCTTCTTCCTACTAATAAGTTCCAACAACACCACTCCGAAGCTATAGACATCACTCTTTTCAGTTAGCAAGCCTGACTGTAGATATACTGGATCCATATAGCTCAAGTCACCGATGACTTTTCCGGTGTGGTCTTTGTCTCCCGCAAGCAACCTTGATATGCCAAAGTCCGAGATCTTGGGGACAAACTTATCATCCAAAAGTATATTTGCTGGTTTAACATCACCGTGTAGGATTTTGGTGTTTGTTTTTGAATGCATGTAAGCAAAACCATCTGCTGATTCTACATCTATACTTAAACGTATATCCAAGTTTAGAGGCTTCTTGTCTTTGCTGTGAAGAATGTCATCCAGGCTACCACCAGAGAGAAATTCGTATACTAGCAGCGGTGTACCAACCTCGAGGCAACAACCTATGAGCCTAACAATATTCTTGTGGATGACTTGAGATTGGATGATGACTTCATTTGCAAATTGGTCATTTTCCAGCAGACTAGCACTAATCGGTTGCTTCACTGCAACTTGTTCTTTACCAAGAGTGCCCTTGTAAACTACACCGAACCCACCTCTTCCAATAAGATTGCTTTCCTTTAAAATTGGCACGAGCTCCTCCTTTTTGAAAATTTTAATATTTTTTGCTCTCTCTAGTGTAGGTCCACCATTCTTTTCGTAGAACTCCCTGGTCTTCCTTCTCTCTTTGTGGAGAAGAACTAGAAATGATATAACTACTATGACAGAAATACCACCAATGATACCTACATAGGAAAACATCCTACTAAAAAGTTTGCAACAAATGATATTGCATAAAAGATAATAAATTACTGATTCAACAAGTTATTTAGAATTTTACTTAAAAGTAGAAGTACCAGTGAATAGTTTAACACAAGAAAGAAAGGGGAGGGACTCTGCCTTGTGATCTTCGAGTCAGCGAGCCTCACAAAGTAAACCATATATATGTACTCTGTCTCGGGGAATTGGATTTCTATACCAAGGGGAAGTATTTGTATGTGGAGTTGTGGACCTTTGTTGGTTGCATCCTTGTAAGTTTACCGCAAGGTGGATCGAGAAATTGAGAAAATGCATAAATGGATGAGTAGGAATTGAGCAAAATGCACCAAGGGAGAAAATAGTGTTTGATCCAATGTGAGTGTTGTGCATATTCGGGCTTACTAAACTAGTCTCTGCGTTGGTATTGGTCGTGTGCATCCTAATCGTGCAACGGTCGAGCGTGTGCTCATAGTGAATGTATTCTCTTGATGCAACATTATAAGTCAATAAAATCCGCTCTTTGTCGAAAAAGCTAGTCTCTGTGTACTTGTAGCTCCCGAGGAAGCGCGTGAGGATCTTTTGCTTTGATGAGTTTTCACCAAGGCACAAAATTTTCTCATCTTCAAGTCCATTTATCATTTGTTTTGATAGTGACATGTATGAAAGGAGAAGCTACCCTCTATGCCAACAAGCTGAAACGGACATAATGGGATCTTATGTGCCAAAGTCTTAAAGCCATTTCAATCCCATTGTTTTTATGACAATTCAAAATCATTCTAAACTTCATTTTAATGACCCTCTAAAAATTTCATATGTTCTTTAGAGCAACATAATTCATACACCAAAAATTATAGTGCCGAAGGCACCACGCTCCACAAAAATATTGTGGGTCCTATTTCTAATGATTATTTTACACGTGAAATTATTGTTAATTCTTATGTAAACGGGTAAGCTAGATTAATGCATAGAATATTGTAGAAAGCAAGAAATTAAGGCAATCAAAGCCTAGAAAGTAAGTACCTGACATCTTACAAAAGTAGTCATGTTATTAAACTTTTCTAACTTTGAGAATTTAAAAATACAAAAATATTTAGATTGGTTAGTTCAAATTGTAGTGTTAGATTTGATCAATAATATTTTGATCTCTTTCTTATAACTTTTTACGAACAAATGATACTACTGAACATGTTTGATTAAGCCCGTCTATTCACCAACGTATTTAGATGATCCAGAGACTATGCATCCTAGTGGGTCCTTTTGACTGGCAGTGAAGTGGGACACACAGATAAGCCCATTCTAAAACCACGAAAAGAAGAGGACCACGCGAGCTCACAGCCTCACACTGGATAACCTCATTTGGTCAAGGATGACGGCTGGTGTATGGGCCAGTCTTCAGCATGCGTACGCGCAAATGGGCAGGGGTCGTGTAGTTGTCTATGTACCATTTTAACTTATTATTTACCTATCTTTTCAGAATTTACTTTAGAATTAACATGGTATCCAATATAAACATTTACTCCCTCCGTTCCTAAATATAAGTCTTTGTAGAGATTTCAATATGAACCACATACGGATGTATATAGATGCATTTCAAGTTTAGATTCATTCATTTTGCTCCGTATGTAGTCCATTTAATGGAATATCTACAAAAACTTATATTTAGGAACGGAGGGAGTACTCAGAGTACATCTTATGTTCACATGTCAGTATTGTAGTTAAAGAATCTGGTAATGACATGTATTAGCAGTTGAAGCAGTACTTACCCACAGCCGCCTTGGCTACCAGGGGAAATTTCTCAACACACTGTCCTAATTTCCCATCGCCTCTCATTCCTGGCTTGCATGGACAATCATATCCTCCCGGCCTGTTCTTGCATATGCCTTTGCTCGAGCAGTAGTATAGATCGGGGAACTTGCACTCATCGATGTCTTGAGAAGATAAATTAAGGGCATGAAATTAGTCGTCTAAGACAGGATGGAGTGTGCTACTAGTAGGTCAACGAATTGTTAACTTGATTGAGATAGTACTCGTACCTCGGCATCCATTGGCGATGTAAGGGTTGCCCTCGTAGTGCTCCGAGCATTTGCACACGTAGCTGAGTGCATAGCCGGAGAGGCCAACTGTGGCGTTGACACAGTAGTTGTTGCTGCTGGCGCACGCGTAGTCCGGAGGTGGCCGCTGGCCTTTCGCCGGGCACGAGGCGTTCCCGACGATGGCGAAGTCGAGCACGACGGGGAAGCTCTCCAGCAGCAGCCTGTCGCCGTACAGGTTCGGCGTGGAGAAGGCGTAGCGCGACTTCTCGACCACCATGGCGTAGGAGCACGGGCTAGACCTCCACCGGGCGTTTTCGTCCGCGACCACGAGCCCCGGCGCGACGCTGCCGTACTCCGGCCCCGGGGGCAGGGCGGCCTCGCAGCAGCCCTGCCCCGCGCACGACCCGTTCCTCGCCGCGAGCTCCCGCTTCGTGCCGGTGCGGCAGGCGAGCGTGGTCGAGCCGTCCACGGCGACGTCGACCCTCCAGCCCACGCCGCCGACGACGTTGAGCGTCTGCGACACGGCGAACGGCCCCTCCGTGATGCCGTTGCCGAGCGTCATGGCCTGGGTTTGGAACCTGTACTGGGTGCTGTTGGTGCTGCAGCCGGACGTGATGGGGCCGTACGCCCGCGCCTGGCTCCTGTCGGCTGACATGTCCACGAGCTCCACCGGAAAATACGAGGTGTTGGTGTACCCCGGATAGGCGGCGGCGTCGGAGGCCGCCGAGGCGTCGCTGTCGGTGACCGTGATGCGGTTGGTATCGGTGTCGGCGAGGAACGCTCGAGGGGGGTCGACGGAGTGGTCGCAGGTGACCTGGAAGCCCTCGCGGAAGCAGCCGGGCATCAGGCCGAAGGGGAACGGGATGCTCATGTTGCCGCACTTGTCAGGGCAGCCCGGACGTGTGATCGGAGGTTGCTCGGCTAGTTCTTCAGCCCTGGCCATGGCTGCTGCGCCTGCAAGAATGAGGAGAAGCTGGACTGGCAGGGCCAGCAGCCTGGATTGCGAGGGCGTGGGCATGTGCATGTTCCTGCGCGCGATCTGTTTTTCTTTTTTGGCTAGCTTGGATGCTGTGCGGTTTGCGCACCATGTGTTATATAAAAAAAATCAGGAGTCAACAGCCAGTCAACTGGAATTTCAAAAAAAGAAAAGAATAGCGAGTCAACTGAGCTTTGTCGCCACGGACTTCACGCGTTTCTCCGAGTTTGTATTTTTGTTTCGGGAAAGGTTTGTACCCGGCCGAGTCTTTGGCCGGTCCCGCGCCGGACGTTCGATTGGGGGTATCCTATGGCCAGAAGCGTGTAGGAACCCACCCTTCGCTATCTTCTTTATCGACTTCGATTTCACTCCTCTCGAGTCCCGCTGCTACCCGCCGGTGATCGAGCTGTTACCGCACGCGGCCGGAGTACAAGCTGTTGATGTGCTGGCGAGGGAGCTGCAACCCACATCTGGCGGAGCTGCAACCACCGAGCTGCATCGACTTCGTAGGGGAGCTGCAACGGTACACGGCCGTGTTGTGGTGGCACAACGAGCAGTACGTCGGTGGAGTTGAACAGCAAACGGTGGGGCCCGACTAATGTTGCAACCGACTACACGAATTGCTGGAACCAACGTTCCGAAGAGTTACGACGATTCTATAGTGGTGTGACGGCGGAGCGCACTGGGGTGCCGCGACAATGTTGCAACGGGCGTCACGATTTGCTAGAATAGATGTCGCGGTTTGCTGGAGCCGGAGACCGTGCCGGAGACTGTGTTTGCGGGACGAGCTGTCACAAGAACGATGAAGTATCATGTCTTGGGCTGTAGTCTTATTGGGACTTAAGGCTGGGCCATATTTTGACTTGTTGTCTTGGCCTATATTCTAGACCGTATTTTGACTCGTATTGAGCCTTAGGCTAGGCCATATGTATGTATGGGTCTGCCACTTGGGTATAATCTCGTCACTACTCAGTGTTTGTGTGTGATGATCGATGCACATGTGTTTCATGGATTTGAAGTTTCAAAAATAGTGGTTGTGGTTGCAAATTAGTCGGTTAGGGCATCTTCAATAGCAACCCGCAAAAAACCTCGTCCGTGGACAGAGGGATCAGTCCGCGGACATGGATGCGGGAGGAAGCCATCCAATGCTAGCCGCATATGTTTCAAACCATTTTTCAACAAACCGGATGAAATTCATGCAAACATGAGCGGATTTCGTACAAACATGACGGATTTCAAACAAACATGGTGGATTTAACTATATTTCAAACATTTAGAACAAAAAAAAGACCCGCCCCAAAAACCTATCCTACAAAGGTGGTGCCCGACGTCCAAGCCCGTGTCGTCCTCCTTCCGCCTTCTCCATGAGCACCGGCGATAAGACCGATGAAGTGAAGGTGCGGTCTCCGCGAGGAAGAGTAGAACACGGGAGACAGACCCACCGCCTCCCGTGGCCTACTCATCCTCGGAGGAGTCCGCGCCTTGTCCGTCGCCGCTGGACGTGAGGTCCATGAGGGAAATGGTGGCACCTTGGCTGTCGTCCTCCCACCGGGCTGGCTGATGGTTCGTCGGCGACGCGTAGGAGGCGCATCTCGCTATGTTCTCCTTCGCGGTCGCTGCAGCTGCGCCTCCGTGGCCGCCGCTTCCTGCCGAGCGGCGGCTTGAGCGCGGACGGCATCGTAGATGGCACGCGGCGCCGCGACGAAATTTGGGTTTGCCGCTGCCATGGTCGCCACGGCCTCCTCACTCGCGCGGTCGCCGTAGATCTAGTCCTCCGCTAGCTGGTGTTGCTCCTGTTGGGGAACGTAGTAATTTCAAAAATTTCCTACGCACACGCAAGGTCATGGTGATGCATAGCAGCGAGAGGGGAGAGTGTTGTCCACGTACCCTCGTAGACCGAAAGCGGAAGCGTTATGACAACGCGGTTGATGTAGTCGTACGTCTTCATGACCAACCGATCCTAGTATCGAACGTACGACACCTCCGCGATCTGCACACGTTCAGCTCGGTGACGTCCCACGAACTCACGATCCAGTAGAGCTTCGAGGGAAAGCTTCGTCAGCACGACGACGTGATGATGAAGTTACTGGCGCAGGGCTTCGCCTAAGCACTACGACGATATGACCGAGGTGGATTATGGTGGAGGGGGGCACCGCACACGGCTAAAAGATCAATGATCAACTTGTGTGTTTATGGGGTGCCCCCCTCCCCCGTATATGAAGGAGTGGAGGAGGGGGAGGAGGCCAGCCTCCTAGGCGCGCCCCAAGGGGAGTCCTACTCCCACCGGGAGTAGGATTCCACCCCTTCCAAGAGTGGGAGTAGGAGGAAAGGAAGGAGGAGCGAGGGGGAAGGAAAAAGGGGGGCGCCGCCCCCCCTTCCTTGTCCAATTCGGACTAGAGGAGGGGCGCGCGGCCTGCCCTGGCCGCCCCTTCCTCTCTCCACCAAGGCCCATGAGGCCCATTACACTCCTCGGGGGGTTCCGGTAACCCCCCGGTACTCCGGTATTTGTCAAAACTCACTCGGAACCCTTCCAAAGTCCAAACATAGTCATCCAATATATCAATCTTTATGTCTCGACCATTTCGAGATTCCTCGTCATGTCCGTGATCATATCCAGGACTCCGAACTACCTTTGGTACATCAAAACACATAAACTCATAATACCGATCGTCACCGAACGTTAAGCGTGCGGACCCTACGGGTTCGATATGTAGACATGACCGAGACTCATTTCCGGTCAATAACTGTCAGGACCCCGATTCCAAGTCACACCGATCTAGCCTGTAACACCTCATATCACTTTGCGGCCTCACGCACGGTACTCCCACGGGTCTCGCCTTACCATGGCCCGGGACCGTTTGCGCCTTTTGGCTCGCGTATATGACAATGTCGCTAGCATCCATATGATAGAGAACCCGGGCCGACATGGCTAGTCGTGAACCCAAAGCGGCACTAACGTATGGGGACATGCATACATGAATCAACATCGAACGTGTCGGTCAGCAGCGTGCGAATCCGGGCTGTAGCACTGGGCTAACAGGACTCCGGGAACCCGGGCTGTAGCAGGCTAGAAAGGACTCCGGATGTCACCGCGTGACATTTCCCCGAAGGGACAGACACAGGAACGATATGAAACACATGCCGACCAGTCAAGTGTCCAGAGCAGTAGTGCTGGGCTAGCAGGACTCCGGTGAACCGGGCTATAGCGGACTACTATGGCTCAAGGAGGCACTAGACTACATTTCCCCATAAGAGAGGCTGCTAAGGATAGACAACTAGATTGTCGGATCCCACACATACCAAGCATTTCAATCATACACACAATATGCTCGATATGTGCAACTACAACATGGCATCACAACAAGACTCTACGACTCAGAGTATTTATTTATTAGGCTCCGGAGAGCCAGATATTACAAACATGGGTCTCATGACCCAACATTCAGAGCATATAAGTCAAAGCACACGCGGAAGCTTAACATGTCTGAGTACAGACATCTATAAATGAAAAAGGCTGAGAAGCCTGACTATCTACCAGATCCTGCCGAGGGCACAAGATCGTAGCTGAGGTAACAAGCTAAACGTCGAAGTCCACACGGAACTACTAGCGAGACTGACGTCACTCTGCAAAACATAAAATAAGCAAACATGAGTACAAATGTACCCAGCAAGACTTACATCAGAACTATCTACATATGCATCGGTATCAACAAAGGGGGTGGTGGAGTTTAACTGCAGCAAGCCAGCTTTGACTCGGTGGCTATCCTGAACTATGACTGCAAGTAACTCTTTTGAGGTGGTGCACACGAGTCCACATATTCACCATATCAATACACCACTATGGATCCGCTCCCGTCTCCCTACGAGAACGCCATCCATAGCACTCACGCTTATCTTGCGCATTTTAGAGTATCCACTTTCACTTGTCTATGAACTGTTATAGGCAACCCAGAAGTCCTTTACCGCGAACACGGCTATTCGAATAGATGATGTTAACCCTGCAGGGGTGTACTTCGTCACACACGCTCTCGCCGCTTACCACCATGTACACGTCGTGTACCTCGGCAACCTTCAAGCGGAAGCCTGGCGAGGGAGTCGGCCACGACCTGACTAACCACACAAGTCTCTAGTCCAGGTTTATCGCCTATTCGGGTTCCAGCCGCAAGGAGATCCGGCCGGGGTGTCGCTCACGGCCCCAAACGATGTGTGCAGGGTTCCCGAGCCCACCATCTGGGTGCCACTCGGTACACCAGGCCACGTGTGCCTAGTCTGTCCCAAGCCCACCTGTACCGGGTGCCACTTGGTAGACTACTAACACTACCTACAAACACTAGAAACTAGTTGCAACTCCTGGACAGAGATCAGGTTGATTAATAAGTCGAGAGAGCTCGGAGCGCCCGGAGCCCAATGTGTGGTAGTAACTGTTCATGGATCACAAACACAGAACTCAGTTCCTGAGGACGGTTTCAATGAGACAACCCACCATGTACTCCTACACGGCCTCTCACCGATACCTTTACCAAATCGTGTTCACACACTTAGCTCTCACACAGTAGGACATGTTCACAACTTTCCAATTCATTCCCGATGAATCAGACCTGACACAACTCTAAGCAATAGCAGGCATGACAAACAAGCATGAATGAGTAGGCACATCAGGGCTCAGACAACTCCTACTCATGCTAGTGGGTTTCATCTATTTACTGTGGCAATGACAGGTCATGCAGAGGAAAGGGGTTCAACTACCGCAGCATGTAACAGATGAATCGTTGTTGTCCTAATGCAATAAAAGAGAGCAGGAGTGAGAGAGTGGGATTGTATCGGAATGAACAAGGGGGTTTTGCTTGCCTGGCACTTCTGAAGATAGCATTGAGTCTTCATTAGTGTCAACGATCACAACGCCGGAACATCGTCTACCGAGAGGGGACAAATACCGGCAACAGAGAGGAAACACAATCAATGCAATGCACAATACGATGCATGATCATGACATGGCAATATGCTGTGGTTTGGGCTAATGCAACTAGCAGCAAGTTAAATGGAGTTGGCTTGAATCAAAGATTCAAATTCAAACTCCATATAAGACATTTCAAATGCCATTTATTCAAATTGTCATATACAATGGCTGTAAGTTGTTCAAACATGCATGAGGATGCCATAAATAGATTCTTTGGATTTTTCTGATAATTTTTCATATATAAATCATTTCATTCTGAGCTATGGTTGAATTTCTATGATTTTTTAGAAGTTTTAAACACTTTATGGAATTTCTGAATTGTTTTTAATCCAGGAAATGATTTCCTGCGTCAGCCTGACGTCAGTGTGACGTCAGGAGGGTCAACACGGTCAACAGGGTCAACCCTGACGGCTGGGACCCACATGTCATTGGCTCAGAGTTAATTGGAAGTTAATCCCGTGTTGACTGGGATTTGACCCACCACGGGGCCCGCTGTCAGTGACTGCGTTGTGTAATTAGCAGTGTGGTTAGGCCCTAATGGCGTGGTTAGCCGGCGGCTTAACGACGGCGACCACACCGTGCGGCGGCGGCTCGCCGGAGTGGCGCTAGGGCAGCGGCAGAGCGCGCTGAGGGCACTATGGGGAAGCCCAGGCCTGTGTGCATCTAGGGAGGCCGCGTGGCTGCCGGGGATGGACTGTTGCGGCGGCGGCAGCGAGGTTAGTGGCGGCCGGAGCTCGGGTAGGACCGGCTACTTGCTATGGTGCATGGGAAGGTGAGCTAGCAGGTGCGTTCGTCTCTTGGGAGCAGCATGTCGGGTGGTTGGTGCGACATATGCCAAGGGATGGCTTATCATTGTGGGAGTCAATAAAACGTCGCCGGTGCCTGGAAACGGGATGAGACGAAGACATGCACGCCGGCGAATCTTACCCAGGTTCGGGGCTCTCCGAGGAGATAACACCCCTAGTCCTACTCTGCGGGGTCTCCGCATGATCACTAGATCGATGAAAGGTAGCTACAATCGCTCCTAGAGCTGTTGAGATCAAGGGAGAAGAAGAACAAGGCTAGCTCTTGCTTCTCTCTATCTATGGTGTGTGTCTATGCTTAGAAGGCAACTCTATGCTCAGAGGCCAACTATGCTTAGGTGCGAACCCTTTGCATGGGTGCTCCGGGGGGTTTATATAGGCCTACCCCCCGGGGGTACAATGGTAATCCGACTGGGAGCTGGTCCCAGCCGTCAGTGTCTACGCTCGCCGACTTCTCCGCCGGCTGCTGGGTCCCGCCGGCTGGTGGGTCCCGCCGGCTGCCGGCTACTTGGTCGACAGGCCGGCCCCACCGCCTGGGGTCTTGTCGGCGGCTGCTTACTGTAGCCTCGCCTGTGATGACGAGGGCTTTGTCGAGGTAAGCATGGCTACAGTGGGCTGCCTCGGGGGTTCTCACTGTAGCCTTACCTCGTCTTGTCTCCTTAATGGGGCTCCTGCTTCGAGGAAGGGAGTGGCCAGCTTCTGGAGGCCGGCTATGCTCTTGGCCGACTAGGAAAGTCCGGGCCGCCTTCACGCCTCTCTCTGGCTGAAGGGGCCCGTAGTCGTTGGGCCGTACAGGAGTTGGTCATGGATGACGTCGAGGCTAACATGGCTACAGTGCCGAGCCGCACGGGAGACGGCCATCCCGTACGGCCTCCTGTAGCCATGCCCGCCTCGGGCTTGGGGGTAGTGGGCCGCACTGTGGCCACACCCCGTCGTGTCGCCGTTATGTGGGTACAGCTTTGGTGGTTGTGGTCTCGGCCGGTTGCTAGGAGCCGGCGTCCTTCTTGGCCGGCTTCTTGGAGTCGGCCACCCCGTAGTCGTCCTGGGGAGAGGTTGCTCGAGGCTAGGTCGCCTTCCGGGAGTCAGCTTCAGAGGTAGCCGGTCAGGGAAGGCGGCCCAAATGCTTGGAGTGCTTGAAGGCCCAAAGGCCTGATAATTTTTCTGAAGAACCAGGGGTAGTCGGTTGGGCTACCCGTGGCCATTTACTCCGACAGTAGTCCCCGAAGCTGATTGGGCTTCGAGGTGGAGTAGGGGTTGAGAAGCTCGATCAACTTCCTATCTTGACAAGCCGGCAGCTGGGAGCCGGCCTTGGTCAGGCGCGCCGCCTGAGTCAAAATCTTCTGAAGTCAGAGGGCGGGAACCCGCTGGCACGTGCACCGGGCCGCGGGCCGGCCACGGGCCGTCGGCGAACCACGTGGCCGGAAAGCCTGCCAGCCCACGCGCGTGACGGGACGTCGCCGCAGGGAGGGGGCCCGTCACGTCCGCGCCCTGGCCCATGTGCGGATCCTTTGTATCCCGAAACCGCCCGCACGTTCCGTGCGGCAGTTTCGGCTCGCACTTATGCACAATAAACGCGAGACGTGGGGGGAGTGGGCGCAGTTAATCCCACGTCTCCCCCCCACGTCCGGCCTCTTTGGCCTCGTGAGGCTATAAGTAGGGGGAGGTGGAGGGCGGCAGGCCCTCGCACGCTCCTCCTACTTCCACCGTCTTCTTCGCTCGCCCGTTCTCGCGACAGCGCCTCGCCGCCGCGCTCTTCCACCGCACGCTCCTCCGCCGCCGTGCTAGCTTTCGCCATGCCTCCCGCCGTAGAGCAGCTTGGCGGGGATTGGGACGGCTCCATCATCCATGACGACCACGTTGACTTCTTCCGCGACACGCGGCGGCTGCCCAGTGCTGACAAAGTGGAGGTCCGCCTCGCGCCGGCGAAGGAAATCTCGCCAAGGCCGCAGGAGGGCGAGCGGGTGGTCTTCTGCTCGCACTTCTTGTGCGGCTTCGGCTTGCCAGTGAGCGCCTTCTTCTGCTCCTGGCTCGAATTCTATCAGCTCCAGCCGCACCATCTCACCCCCAACGCGGTGGTGCTGCTATCGGCCTTCGTCACCCTGTGCGAGGGCTATCTCGGCGTCCTCCCCACCCTTGAGCTCTGGGGGGAGCTTTTCCAGTCGAAGCTGGGCACGCGCAGCAAGGGCGTGGCGGCTCATACTGGCGCCTTCATCGCGTCGCGGAGATCGGGCGCCGACAACCCCTTCCCCGTCATCACGCTGATCCAATCGGTGAAGAAGTGGCAGAAATCGTACTTCTACGTGCGGAACATCGCTCCACGGGGCGACTACATCAACCTGCCGGCTTACGTAGCCGGCCCACCGGCGGGCAGGCTACCCCAGTGGTCCTTCCGGGCGGTGACGCTGTCGCAGGCAGGAAACGCCGCCATCGCCCGACTGCGGGTGATGGTCCAGTCGGAGGGCCTGACGGGGCCCGACCTTCTGGCCGCGTTCGTCACGCGCCGGGTTCTTCCGCTCCAGAGCCGGCCTCATCTGATCTGTCAGATGAGCGGCCAGCTCGATCCGAGCCGAATGTGCACCAAGGAGATGCCGCGCCACGAGGTCGCCTACATGGTGAACTGCCAACTCGCTGAAGAGTGGCAGTTTGGCAAGGAGCCATATAGCCGAGCCAATCCTCCGCATATGGTATGATCCCCTTGTCTCTTTTTCTCTCTCTCTCTCTCAGCCTTGTTGCCGAGCATCTCTTGGCCGACTCTGACTTAGTCGGCTTGTTCTTCGACAGAGCCCTCTGCTTCGGCCGGCCGGCGGGTCAGACGTGGAGCGCCGCTTCGTCCCTGACCGGACCGAACATGACCTGGAGGACCCCGACCGGGGGGCGGTCCATATGGACGATGCCGTCGAGCCGGGCGGTGGCCAAGCCGACGACGAAGCAGGCGGCTCCGGGTTCACTGCTACCTTCGATGACTGGCCGGACGAGGATGAAGCCGAAGCCGTCCCGCGCCGCTAGCCGGCATCTGGACGCGACGCGGGCTCCTCCGCCGCACAGCCGGCTCGGGGTGGAGGTCAGAAGCGTCGCGCCGCCCAGGGCTTGTTCGGCAGCCGAACAAAGAAACCCAGAGGCGGGGTAGCAGCCACCAGGCGGGAGGAGGCGTCCGCGAAGGCGGCTCGTTTCCGCAAAGTGGTGAAGCAGCCGCAAACCGTGTCGGCGTAAGTCCGAATCTTTCTTTGTGTATTCTCTTTCTTTCTTTTCTTTGGTGGTTCTTGACCTCTCGTCTTTTTCTTCAACGATCAGAGCTCCGTTGTCACTTGAGCGGGCGGCTGCCGGCTCCATCGTCGAGTCGCCAAGGGGCTCTGGGAGCACCACCCGCCGTGTGGACCCCCGCGCCGACCTCCAGGAGGCGACGGAAAGGAACGCGCGGGAGGTGCGGGAGGAGCAGGAGGCACGGGAGGCGGAGGCACGGAAGGTAGCCGCCGCCCAGGCGGCTCGGGAGGAGGAGGCGGCAAAGGCACTCGCCGAGGCCGCTGCCAGGGCCCAGGCAGAGGCTCTGATGGTCACCCCCCTGCGCGTCGTGGCGCCTGGGGACGTGGAGCCCTCGCCAGGGGGAGCCAGCGGCTCCCGGCCGGGGCTGGGAGGAAGTGGCGACTACGTCATCATTTTGGAGAAGGGGCCGGAGCCGACCCCACCAACTGGGGCGGCCCAAGGCAGCCAGCCTGATCCGCCGCCTGCACAGTCGGCGGAGGGCGAGCCGGCCGTGGGGGCTGAGGTGGCGGTCCGGGTTCCGCCAAGCCGGCGTGCGGGGAAGGCCGCGTCGGAGCCGCAGAAGGCCGCGTCGGAGCCACAGCCGGCCATGGGCTCCAGCTCGTCGGCCCGAGACGCGGAGGCAGCCAGCGCTACCTCGGGGTGGACGCCAGGCGGAGGGACAGCCGTAGTGAACGTGGCTGCACAAGACGTCCGGACCCGGCTCCAAAGCCAAGCCGCGGCGCTGAGGCAGTTCACCGACGAATTCCTCGCAACGCGGGCAGCCATCCGGGTTAGTATTCCCGTCTTGTTTCTTCTGGATCTTGGTTTCTCCTCTTGATCTTGATTTCTTCTGTGGGGGCGCGTCAGCGCAGCCACTGGGTGTAGTCCCCGAGTTCCGAGTCGGCTGCTGAGCAGGCGGCTTGGAACTTCTTGGAGGATTTGCCTTTGCTGTTTTTGTTCTTACTTTGGTCTTCTGTCCATCTTGCAGGACTACCACAACCTTCGAGCAGCCGCCTTCAACTCCCAGGCTCGGGAGCTGACTCAGAAGACCGCTGACCTTACTGAGAGCCGAGGTATGTGACTTGATCTATATCTCATGTGGGGGCGCATCAGCGCACCCACTGGGTGTAGTCCCCGAGATTCGGGCCAACTGCTGAGCAGTCGGTTCGGATCTTCCTTGACGATTTCTTATTGTTCTTCTTCTTCTTCTGTTTCTGTAGCGGCCAACGCCAGTCTGCGGGCACAGCTGGGGGAGTCCCAGACTGCTCTTCGTGCCAAGGATGCCGAGCTTGCCGCCTTGGTGCAGGAGCGCGACCGCCTGGTCAAGAAGCTGGCCGACCAGGAGGAAGGCCACAAGGCGGCGCTGAAGGCTGCGCAGGATCGCGAAGCCACCCTCCAGGCCGAGTTCGAGACGGAGGCGGCCGGCTGGGCAGAGGCCAGGCAGACTCTGGTCTCCGGCTATGGCCAGATTGAGGATCTGGTTGACGGTAAGCCGTCTACCCCTTCGTCCTTTCTTGCCATCTACCACTTTGGCTTGTTTTCTGATTTTGGTGTTCTTCTCTTCCTTTCTTCTTCGCACAGAGTATTTCCCTGGCTATTCGACTGCCGCCAACCAGGCCATCGAGGCCCGTCGCCAAGCGAAGAGGCAAGCCGGCTTTGAGATCTCGCCAACCGCCGGCCGCTCGCTGGAGGAATAGCTCCTGGCGATCCAGGCTCGCATCCAGCCAGCTCACCGGCTGCTCCGCCGGCTTCAGCGTGCTGGGTCACAGGTCTTGGCCGCCCTCTAGCCCGGCCAAGTGGTCCCTCGCACCCCCAGTCGGACCGCTGACTAGCTGGAGGTGGCAGTCGGCCGCTTCGAGGCTTGGAAGGCGTCGGCGGCTCGCTCCGGTGCCAGGCGGGCGCTGGAGTTCGTCAAGGCCTGGTATCCCGGCCTGAACCTGGACCAGCTGGCTACATGGCGGCAGCAAGCCGACACGGAGCTGGAGCCGGCGCGGCTGGCCATCATTCGGCGGGCTTCGACGATCGCCGACTACACCGACAGCAACGTGTTCGCCCCCGAGGTGGACGACAATGGAGTCGCCCAGCCGGAAGAGTGGTTCGGGCTGGACCCGGCGTACGGTGAGGACTCGGCGGAGGAGATCGACTCCAGCGACGAGGGCGAAGAGGAGGAGGAGGAGGGTGAAGACGCCGAGCCGGCTAGTGGAGTAGCCGGCCAGCCTCAGCCTGACCGCGCCTCCAGCACTACGTCGCGCGCGAGTGCGTCTCCTGCCGCAGGAGGTGGTCAAGCCGGGACCCGCTAGGCGGCCACTCCTTCAGCCGGCGAGGCCGCCTTCACCGACCAGCTCGGCCTTCATGTCGCGCCCTAGTCTTCTTTCTTTTGTTTTCCTGTCTTGTTACTTTTGAACAATGTTTGGTTAAGTCTGCACAATTCCACCCAATGGGTGTATTCAAACTTAAGTCTGTTGCCGGCCTGTTGGCGGCTTTATGTATATATAACTTATGTATTTGGTCTTTCCTTGTACTTTGCTCTTTGTCCTTCTGCTTTTTCCTTTGCCGCCCTCCCTTGGTTGCTGCCTCCCCAGTCAAACAGTTGCTCTGCAATATGTAGCCGGGGAGTGCCTGGCCGATTGGGGAGGGGGAAGTACTTTAGCTCTGCTGGACTAAAGCTAAGTTTTTTAGGAAGCCGGCCAGCCGGCTGCTTTGACAGCCGGCAGGCATATTTGGAGGCCGTCTCTTTGCTATATAGGTTAGTTGTTCCTTAGCCATTTTTCGTGTGGGCGTCCTTTCTGTCTTCTCTCTTGCTAGTCGGACAGTCAGTTCTTTCAGCTGCGACTTTCAACAAGAGAGGACGTGGGAGCCGGTGCACTACTTTGCTGACTTCAGGAAGAACTTTCAATATAGCTCAAGGCGGCCAGTCCCCGGGCCGACTAGTCGAACCCGGTGCCGGACAAGAATTCGAAATGTAATAATACATTCATGGATATGACACTCGTCATTCATAGATAAATAAAAGGCAGTCCCCGAGTACTGTTCGAGGGCCCTGTTGGTTTGTACTTAATACGACAGGGTAGCGTGATACATACTGCTTTTCAGCTGTAAAATCGTCTTAGGAGGTTTGCGTTCCATGGTCGCTCCGACTCCTTGCCGGAGTCGTCTCTCTTGCGTGCTCTTGGTTTTTGCGCGTCGATCAAGTAGTAGGAGTCGTTGCCGAGTGCCTTGCTGACGACGAAGGGGCCTTCCCAAGGGGCCGAGAGCTTGTGCTGGCCGGCTGTTCGCTGGATCAGTCGGAGCACAAGGTCGCCCTCTTGGAAGGATCTTGGCTTGACCTTGCGGTTGTAGTAGCGGCGCAGCCCTTGCTGGTAGATGGCGGACCGGTTGAGGGCTAACAGCCGACCTTCTTCCAGTAGGTCAACACCGTCTTCTCTTGCTTCTTTGGCTTCCTCCTCCATGTACATGGTGATCCCAGGCGAGTCGAACTCGATGTCTGTTGGGATGACAGCCTCGGCACCGTACACGAGGAAGAATGGGGTGAAGCCGGTTGACTTGTTGGGTGTAGTGCGCAGACTCCAGAGGACAGCCGGTAGCTCTTCGAGCCAGCAGCCGGCCGATTGCTCCAGTGGTATAACCAGTCGGGGCTTGATGCCGGAGAGGATGAGTCCATTTGCTCGCTCGACCTGGCCGTTTGACTACGGGTGGGCAACGGACGCCAAGTCCAGTCGGATGCCCTGCATCGCGCAGAAACGTGCCAGTGCTCCTTTGGCGAAGTTCGTGCTGTTGTCGGTGATGATGCTGTGCGGTATGCCGTACCGAGTAGTGATGTCGGTGATGAATGTCACGGCAGTCGGCCCGTTCAGCTTCTTAATCGGCTTGGCTTCGATCCACTTTGTGAACTTGTCCATAGCGACCAGTAGATGTGTCAAGCCGCCGCGGGCTGTCTTGAAGGGGCCCACCATGTCCAGTCCCCAGACGGCAAAAGGCCAGGTGAGGGGAATGGTCTTGAGTGCAGAAGCCGGCAGGTGCTGCTTGGAACTAAAAACTTGACATCCTCTGCAGCTCTTGACTATTTCTTTAGCATCCTCCAAGGCAGTCGGCCAGAAGAAACCGTGGCGGAAAGCTTTGGCCACGAGGGATCTTGAGGCTGCATGATGGACGCATTCGCCTTGGTGGATGTCTTTGAGGATTGCCACCCCTTTTTCTGGCTCGACACAACGCTGGAAGACTCCAGTGACGCTGCGCTTCACAAGCTCTCTGTTGATTATTGTATATGCTGCGGCTCGTCGTTGCACTAGTCTTGCTGAGATCTCATCAGCCGGCAGCTCTTTGCTGACTAGGAACTTGAGGATGGGCTGGGCCCATGAGGGAGCTGTGACTTCTTCTTCTGTTAATGTGGCCACCATGACTCGGGTGGGTGGGTTGGGTGTTGCATTGGAGTCGGCCACCGCTTCTTGTGTCGTTGCAGTCCCTGGGCCGACTGCTGCAGTCCTCGGGCCGGGTTCTGAAGTCCCCGGGCCGGGTGCCACTACGGCAGTCCCCGGGCCAGTTGTCGAAGTCCCCGTGCCGCCTGCGGGATTTCTCCAGTCGGATCCGGCTGTGTCTGGCGCAGGCGGTACGAAAATGGAATCCGGCTCTAGAGACGGCTTGATGGACGGCTTGAGGAGGCGCTGGAGGGAGAGGCCAGTCGGTATGGCTTGTCGGGTGGAGCCGATCCGTGCTAGGGCATCTGCTTGGTCGTTGTCGGCCCTTGGCACGTGAAGGAACTCGCACCCTTCGAAGTATCCGCTCATCTGTTGGACGAGGAAACGGTAGCTCGCCATGTTCGCATCCTTGGCGTCCCAGTCGCCAGATGATTGCTGGACCACCAAGTCTGAGTCGCCGTAGCACAGGATCCGGCGTATGCCGAGTTCTTTGGCTAGCCGGAGCCCGTGTACGAGCGCCTCGTATTCGGTGACGTTGTTGGAGGCGGCGAAGTGGATCTGCAGTGTGTACTTGAGCTTGTCGCCCTTGGGAGTGGTGAGGACGATGCCGGCTCCCAAGCCGGTGCGCATCTTGGACCCGTCAAAGTGCATCCGCCAATGGGTAGATTCGGGAGCCGGCGGTAAGTACTGGGTCTCGGCCCAGTCGACGAGGAAGTCGGCCAATGCTTGCGACTTGATGGCGGTGCGGGGTTGATAGAAAATCGTGTAGGGCGCCAAGGCAATGGCCCATTTGGCCACCCGGCCAGATGCATCCCGGCTACCTATGATCTCGGCGAGCGGGGCAGTGCACACGACCGTGATGGGGTGCTCTTGGAAGTAGGGCTTCAATTTCTTGGCAGCGAAGTACACCCCATATCACATCTTCTGGTAGTGCGGGTAGTTTTGCTTTGAGCTGGACAGTACTTCGCTGAGATAGTAGACCGACCTCTGGACTAGCTGGGCTCGGCCTTCCTCCGGGCGCTGGACCACAACAACAATGCTGACAACTCGGCTAGTCGCGGCGATGTAGAGGAGCATGGGCTCCTTCTCAGTCGGCACAGCCAGGACAGGCGGAGTGGTCAACATTTTCTTCAACTCATGGAAGGCTTGGTCGGCTTGATCATTCCACTCAAAGTGAGTGGACTTCTTCATGAGTCGGTACAGGGGGAGGGCCTTCTCTCCTAGTCGGCTGATAAAACGGTTCAGGGAGGCTAAGCAGCCAGTGAACTTCTGCACATCTCGCAGCTTGGTGGGAATCTCCATCCTCTCGATGGCCTTGATCTTGACGGGGTTGCACTCAATGCTGCGTTCGGAGACCAGGAAGCCTAGCAGCTGGCCGGCTGGCACTCCGAACACGCACTTTTCAGGGTTGAGCTTGATCTGGGATCGGCGCAAGTTGGCGAATGTTTCTTTCAGGTCTTCCAGCAAGGTACCGCACTTCTCTGTCTTCACCACAATGTCGTCTACGTAGACGTGGGCATTTCTGCCGAGTTGTTTCAAGAGACATTTCTGCATGCAACGCTAAAAAGTGGCACCGGCATTTCTCAAGCCGAATGTCATTGTCAGGTAGCAGAAAGCTCCAAAGGGTGTGATGAAGGCAGTCTTCAGGCGGTCAGCCGGGTCCAACTTGATCTGATGGTACCCTGAGTATGCATCCAAAAAACTTAACAGATCGCATCCGGCTGTGGAGTCTATCACTTGGTCAATCCGTGGCAGAGCAAACGGATCCTTTGGGCAGGCCTTGTTCAAACTCGTGTAGTCTATACACATACGCCACTTGTCATTCTTCTTCAGAACCAGAACTGGATTGGCAAGCCATTCTGGAAAGAACACTTCCATGATGAAGCCGGCTGCAAGGAGCCGGGCTATCTCTTCTCCCACGATTCTTCGCTTCTCTTCTGACAGTCGGCGGAGGGGTTGCTTGATCGGCTTCGCGTCAGCTCGGACATGTAATTTGTGCTCGGCGAAATCCTTCGGAACACCCGGCATGTCCTTTGGGGACCATGCAAAGATGTCTCGATTCTCACGGAGGAAGTCGACGAGCTCGCCTTCCTATTTACTGTCCAAGTTCGCCCCAATCACAGCGAACCTCTCCGGGTTCTCCGGGTCCAGAGGTATCTTCTTCGTCTCTTTGGCAGGCTGGAAGGAGCCCTGCGCATCACAATCCTTGGGGTTGGGGGACAAGGCCGGCTGCTTGCCGGACATGGCCACAACCCGTTCCAACATCTTCTTCTCTTCTGCCACCACGAGGGACTCGGCCAACCGGCTACTGGCCATGGCACACTCGATGGACTTCTTGTAGTCGCCGGCTATCGTGATGATGCCCTTCGAGCTCAGCATCTTCATCTTCAGGTAGGCGTAGTGGGGCACAGCCATGAACTTGGCCAAAGCAGGTCGGCCAAGCAGTGCATGATAGGGGCTCTCCAAATCCACTACCTCGAACCATATTGCTTCCCGGCGAAAATGATCTTTGTCTCCGAAGAGAACATCCATTTTGATCTTGCCGATTGGAGAGCAAGATAGGCTGGGTACGATACCATTGAAGACGGTGCGGCTCGGCATGAGCTGCTTCGCTTTGATGTTCAGCTTCTCCATGGTATCGCGGTACAGTATGTTGATACTGCTTCCGCCGTCTATCAGGACGCGGGAAAATCTGGCAGCTCGCCTCTCCGTCACGAGGGTGACGTCCAAGACCATTTCATAGGAGCCGGGCGAAGGCATCACCTCCGGGTGGTCGGCCTGGCTCCAGCTGATTGGCTTCTCTGACCAGTGCATGAACTCGGGGGCGCTGGTGGCAACTGCGTTCACTTCTTGATGCTGCCGGCGTCGGCTGCGCTTGTCATCGGCCTGACTGGTGAAGACGACGTAGGCGGCGTGCTCTTCAGGGAATTCGTCTTGGATGGCGCCGACTGCCGGCCGAGCCGCCGGCTGCCGGGGAGCTGGAGGCGGCGGGCCGGGAGGCGGAGGCGGCAACATCCCTTCGCCCTTGGTGATGCGGGTGAGCCAGTGGCATTTCCGGGTTGTGTGGTTGGACGGCTTCGCGCCGCTGTGGAACTTGCAAGGGGCGTCGAGTGCTTGCTCGTAGGAGAAAGACGGCTGCCAGGGTGTCCGGCCACCCTTCTTCTTGGGAGCGGGCCGATCCTTGGGCTGCTCGTCTTCAACTGTGGCCACCTGCCGACTGGAGGAAGTCGGCATGGGGCCCTTGCGCTTGTGGTCATTCTAGTAGGGGCGCCGATTAGGGTCGCCAGCCGGCGTCTTGGGAGCCGGAGCAATTACTTTCCCCGAGGCGTCCACTCGGAGCTCGGTCTTCATTGAGGAGTCGGCAGTGGCGTACTTGTCGGTGGTGACCAGCAACTCATCGAGGGTAGCCGACTCGTCGCAGAGGAGTCGGTGCTTGAGGAGGGTGCCCTCTCGGCACCCGGCGGTGAAGTACTCGATGGCCTGGACCTCGTGCACTCCCTCGCAAGAGTTGCGGAGCTCGGCCCATCGCGTGAGGTAGTCGCGGGTCGACTCATTGGGCCCCTGGACGCAGAGGGAGAGCTGGCGAGGCTTGGGAGGCCGCTTGTAGGTGCTGGTGAAGTTGCGGACGAAAACTTCGGTGAAGTCTAGCCAACTGTTGATGCTGTAGGGCTTGAGGCTGTTGAGCCATGTGCGCGCCGTGCCTTGCAGCATCAGGGGGACGTACTTCACGGCGACGCGCCGATTGCCGTTGGCTATGCTGACGACCGTGGAGTAGTCGATGAGCCAATCTTCCGGCTTCACTGAGCCGTTGTACTTGGGCGTGTCTCTAGGGAGCGAGAACCATTTGGGGAAGGGCTCGTCGCGGATGCGGGGGCCAAAGCATGGCAGGCCGACATCGTCTTCTTCTTCTAACACCAAGGATCGAGCAAGGCGGTCGATCCTGTGGCGGGCGTCACTCTCGCCGACTCCTTCTCGGCGGCCGACTCGGTCGCCAAGAGTCGGATGTGTGATGGGCGGTGGAGTGAGGCGTCTTTCTCTTCGAGGCGGGGGAGGAGGCAGGTTTCCTTGGTGCTCTACTGCTCGAGGGCGGCCCTCCGCGTCGCGCTCGATGGTGATGCGAGTCCGGCTACGGCTGGCAGCCGACTCCTTGTCTTTCTTTTGGCGCGCGCCGCTCGCAGTCGGCGAGCGGGACGTCGTGGTGTGCTCCCGGCGCGGGGGATGACTATCAGCACGGGCGCCGGCTTCGTGCCGTTCTGCAGCCGCGTCGATCAGCTGCTGGATCCGTCTTGTCATGTAGGGGAGCTCATCGGCTCCCAGCCCATTGAGCTCCTCTGCAGCCGCCTGAGCGGCTCGCAGATTCTCGAGCGGGGTGGCGTAGACGGGGCGATCTGCGCCCAGCATGCTGGCAACGGCCGCGCCGCGCTTCTGGACGAAGCCGGCTCGGCTCGGGCCGCTAGGCGGCGGCGTACCGAAGGCGGCGCGGTCGACATCGCGCTGGTGGGCCTCGGTGAGGCGTCTCATCAAGGCTATCTTTTGGCCCTCCGCGATGAGGGCAACGCGGCGTGCCTCCAGGGTCTCGGCGTCGGCGTCGGCTGGGATGGGGACGGAGAGGTCGTGCATCAACGCTTGCTGAGCGTCGCGGGCATTCTCGCCCGAGTTGGAGACGTGGCTGATGACCAGCACTTCAGTGACAGCGCTGCTGCCGCTGTCAGCTCGAGGGAGGGGGTCGTCGAAGACCACCACGTCGGAGGGGTAGGCGTCAAGCGACGCGGTGTCGGAGTCGATGAGCATCGGGTCGGTGGAGCCGACCGACTCCACATCTGTAGCAGGCTCGCTGGAGACGTGAACCTGGTCGAGGAGGCTGACGAGGCGGCTCTCGGGGTAGTCGGTGCCTGCGTTGGACGCAGGCTCGTCGGAGATGCGAGTCTCGCCGAGCAGATCGGCGAGGCAGCTCGCAGCGCAGGCGTTGTCGACGCCTTGCAGCGCGTCGAGGCAAATGCCATTGGGCGCAGCAGGCTGGCTGTGCTCGCAGGGGAGGAAGAGGGTTCCCGTCCAGAACAGGTCTCCGGACGACGGTGCACCTGGCCCCACGGTGGGCGCCAAAGGTCGGGTGGTTGGTGCGACATATGCCAAGGGATGGCTTATCATTGTGGGAGCCAATAAAACATCGCCGGTGCCTGGAAACGGGATGAGACGAAGACATGCACGCCGGCAAATCTTACCCAGGTTCGGGGCTCTCCGAGGAGATAACACCCCTAGTCCTACTCTGCGGGGTCTCCGCATGATCACTAGATCGATGAAAGGTAGCTACAATCGCTCCTAGAGCTGTTGAGATCAAGGGAGAAGAAGAACAAGGCTAGCTCTTGCTTCTCTCTATCTATGGTGTGTGTCTATGCTTAGAAGGCAACTCTATGCTCAGAGGCCAACTATGCTTAGGTGCGAACCCTTTGCATGGGTGCTCCGGGGGGTTTATATAGGCCTACCCCCCGGGGGTACAATGGTAATCCGACTGGGAGCTGGTCCTAGCCGTCAGTGTCTACGCTCGCCGGCTTCTCCGCCGGCTGCTGGGTCCCGCCGGCTGGTGGGTCCCGCCGGCTGCCGGCTACTTGGTCGACAGGTCGGCCCCACCGCCTGGGGTCTTGCCGGCGGCTGCTTACTGTAGCCTCGCCTGTGATGACGAGGGCTTTGTCGAGGTAAGCGTGGCTACAGTGGGCTGCCTCGGGGGTTCTCACTGTAGCCTTCCCTCGTCTTGTCTCCTTAATGGGGCTCCTGCTTCGAGGAAGGGAGTGGCCGGCTTCTGGAGGCCGGCTATGCTCTTGTCCGACTGGGAAAGGCCGGGCCGCCTTCACGCCTCTCTCTGGCTGAAGGGGCCCGCAGTCCTTTGGCCGTACAGGAGTTGGTCATGGATGACGTCGAGGCTAGCATGGCTACAGTGCCGAGCCGCACAGGAGACGGCTGTCCCGTACGGCCTCCTGTAACCATGCCCGCCTCGGGCTTTGGGGGTAGTGGGCCACACTGTGGCCACACCCCGTCGTGTCGCCGTTATGTGGGAACAGCTTTGGTGGTTGTGGTCTCGGCCGGTTGCTAGGAGCCGGCATCCTTCTTGGCCGGCTTCTTGGAGTCGGCCACCCCGTAGTCGTCCCGGGGAGAGGTTGCTCGAGGCTGGGTCGCCTTCCGGGAGTCGGCTTCAGAGGTAGCCGGTCAGGGAAGGCGGCCCAAATGCTTGGAGTGCTTGAAGGCCCAAAGGCCTGATAATTTTTCTGAAGAACCAGGGGTAGTCGGTTGGGCTACCCATGGCCATTTACTCCAACACAGCACGAGCACGATGACATGCTCAGGAGCAAGCTACGGCGTCTGAAGCCACGACGGTGACATGGCCGTCGGCGGCGAGCTTCGGGCACTTGTGGAACGATGGCTAGAGGACGGGAACAGAGGGGGCGAGCAAGGAGGAGAGATGAGGAGCTCACAGGGAGGCGGCGCAGAAGGTCATGGGCTCGGGGTCACGCCAGCCATTGCGAATCGACGACGGTGATCGGTGGCGCCCGAGGTGGAAGGCGAGCTCGAAGGCGTCACCATGGTGCTCTTGGGGTCGGGATCTTCCGCGTGGAGGAGCTTTACGTTGTCATGGAGCTTTTGGACACGGGAAAGGGGCGAGAGGACCACGATGGTCACGGTGGCAGCGAACGGCGGCGATGAGCTCCGCTCGGGTGTGCTCGGGAGAGAGCAGAGAGTGAGGGAGAGGAGCGAGGGGGTCGAGGGGAGGTGCGTGGCGTTCACAGCCGCATCGGGGAAGCGGCGGGAAGCAGGAGGTGGCGCGGGCGCGTGCCGGCGTGCGGCGAACACACGCCCTTCGTCCTTCTGGTGAGAGGAGGGAGATGACTGGCATCGGCCAGCTGGGCTGGGCTGGCTCCTGGGCCGCGTAGGTAAGTGGCCCAGGTACTAACTCTCTCTCTGTTATTTAATTTGTTCTATTTTTCTATTTATTTTGTTTCTATTTTGAATTAGTAAAATACCAATTCATTTTGTAAAATCCTGAAAATAATTGTGGGCACTTTTGAAAATATCTCCAATAGCCCTCAAATGCTTTCAAGATTATTTGGACAGTTTAAATATTTTATAGAATTTAAATGTCCAAATTCAAATACTTATGATTTAATTCAAAAAAATCCAGAATGTCCTAGAAAAACTGTGCACCATTTTTGCCAGGGGTTTTAGCCCAATCCAGAAATGATGAACATTTTGTGAAGGGCATTTTGGGTTCATTGAAACCAATTTTTAGTAAACCCTAGTTGGTTTCAGGGAGTGCTGGGGGTTCTGTCATCCCCATTTCAACTTTCTTTCAAGATTAAACATGATGCACACATGAGGCTAGCCTAGTGCATTACCAGAAGCTAGGGATGTGACAACTCGCCCCCACTAAACAAGAATCTCGTCCCGAGATTCAAGCGTAGGGTAAGAGGAAAACGGGGCACAAAAGCTAACACAATCTTCTCGATCCAATACCCTCATCGAAGATGTTGACTCATTGCTTCAAATTGATCTTGTCGTCTTTGCTTTCGGAATCTTTATCCAACATGATGTCGACAGAATAAACTCTATAGGAATCGATCTTCTTAAAGATTGAGCAACTCACGATCAACTCACGGAATGAGATGTTGAAACATCTCGAGTTGAGACACAAAACACATCGAGAGGGATGGAAGAACAAACGATGAGGTTTGATTTGGTGGGCAACAATCCCACGCTTAGATAATATGGTGCATGGGTTCCAAAGCAGCGAGGAGTTAATTGCCATGACTCCATAACGGGGCACCTTAGGAAAGGTGGCTCGTAGAAATATTCCCTTAAATGGCAAAAAGAATTACTTTTGATTCAGAGATCATTGAAACTCTTCATACCAGCCTAAGGCAATCACAAGCGATCGTGTGAACGAATTCTAAAGAATGGCATACTCAGACCAGAATGGATGATGTGGACTACCTTGTTGAAGACAACACAAGGGGTGATTTGCTTATTACCGGAAATGGTCGGAACCCCTGGTGGGACCACTTTTGAAGATGGTCCTTATCAGTAATTACTGGGAAGGGTAATCCAGGGTAGGATGGCACAATGACGGTGCAAGCTGGGAACAAAAACACAAATGCTAGGAATGATTCTAGTAACTGGGGAGAAGCTCAACAGTAGAGAGTGAATCTACTGTTTGAAAGGTTTAGCATAACCGAAGGAAACTGGGAGCAATCCCAGTTAGTGCCAACGATAACACCTAGTGCTTGTGTGTGCTCTCAAGAACTTGAGCATTTCCATATTCATCAAGGTTTTACCAACATCCATGCTGAGGATCCTGGCATCACATCATACTACCATGATGAACGGTGATGGAGGATGCAGGTGCAAAGGAGGACATCACTTTCTCAGATTTTTCCTTAGCAATGCCAAAGAAGCAAATCTGGATGATCGACCGAGAGACATTTAGCACTCCGCTTCTAATGTTCTCCTTGATGCACTAGCATATCCCGATCATAGATATGGTTTTATATCTAGAACATCAAGTAGAAGGTCGGACTTCGGAAATATCAAAATCCATAAGGAACCACTAGGGAGCAATCCTACGAAATCCTTATGGGGAGGTGGCCAACTTCCTCAATCAAGTTACTACAATAATAGGTCTTCCGGCTGGGTGTGTTGGCCACGACATCCACTTACCGGGTTACGAAGACCAATATTATAGCTATTGGGAGATGTTCCAACCATCATATCCGCCTGAGATTCAGATCTGGTTGGTAACAGGATATTTCAGACAGCATGTCCGGAAAAGGAAAGTTTGCAACACAAACCGACGAGATGGCGTTGCGAGATTCTCGGGAGATGAACTTTGGTAGCAAGCTCCAAAACGAGCTGGTTCTGCTACAAACATGTGAACACGCTATCCCAGACAAGCATGGCCACAGAGTAGTCTTGCAATAAAACACTACCGAGTTCTGGTTGGGAACCATCATTGAGGATAACGGAATCTTGTGCATTACCATGGATTAGCACTTAACTCCTTTTCCTCGAACAAATCAATCAGTGGCTTGGGGTGCTAGGGAATACATGTGGAGTGGAGGTAATTAATCTACCAAACCATGGTATACTTTGCACATGCATGACTGATTTGGGATGATTCCAGAGGAAGCAAAACTAACTTTCTCAAATTCACGGCGACAACTTGCTTCAAATGCACATGAACTAGAGGAAGTCACTTCTTCCATCAAAACATATACCTCATGAACGGAACATGAAGGCAATGCTTACAAAAGTTTCCAAAACTAGCTCAATGTTCAACATGAATCATGGAGGAGACAAAATGCTGATGATGGGCTCAACAACAAATCATAAGGATTTCCATGAAGATGGAACTCCACAACTATGTGAACAAAGCAATAGTATTGATCAGAGCAAAAGATATAATGGTGTATGCTCGAGGATCAACCAAGAGTAAGACAACATTACGAACATCGTTGGTTCTGATTTGATTTGACGATAGCCCACACTCAAATCAAAGTATTGACAAGACAGTAGATCCAACAATTGATCACAAGGATCAATCAATGAAGATATCATCTTTCTTCAACACACATACAAGATATCCCTTAAGATGAACTAAGCCAGGCAAGCTTTTATATTCCAACTCTCCAAGTTGTTGTTTGGCTTAACCAACTAGCTCAGGGGTATCCAACACAGATCCTTGGAGAAGGAGTGGTTTATTGGAAAACCAACTTGATCGCGAGCTCAACATAGTGGTCAGGTGACAACCTGGTAAAACTTCTGAGAAGATATTCGGAAAATCACGAACCACCGGTATGTTATTAAGCTCGAGAACAATCTTGCTTTTCAAGGCAAGACAGTATGATCAACTGATCAAGGGTTTGACAAAAATTCTAACTCATTGATTGAAGAGTGCACCAAAAATAAGGACTAGGTAGCACGATCGATCTTAGGATGATGATTCAGTAACCAACACGCTAAGAATGAGAGTATTGTCCATTAACCACCAAGCAATGGAGTTGCTAGGAGTATTGATTTCACACATCACAGTACACTTGTCGGCATTCCGATTACAATAACACGGAACCGAGGAATGAACAATGATGGCAAGAAGTATTACTGCGTTAAGAATTCATAAGAGGTGGTGCAATTCTCATGACACTCCTGACATAAAGATGGTAACGCTCCAAGGTAGAGCAGAGCAAAAACTGGATTGGCATTTTGATCTGCGGAATACAATTGTTTTGACCCGATCCTAGATATGGATGAGGTTCTGGAGTTAGTTTCTCCTAGTCATTCTGGAATAGGACGGCTTGATGGACCACAAGAATAATAAGCATCAATAACACGAATGCACAATTACTCCTGACTATCAATTGATAGACGAAGGTCGGAATACGACTGAAGAGGGACAACTCAAAGGAACATATATCTTTCTGAGTTGTGAATGCATAGATTAGTATGTCGAGCAAAGCTCAACATCTCTTCCGAATAACCCATGCAGAGGAGGAAGGACTGGCAGAGTCACAATATGAATGGAGTACTCCTCAAGAGCGCCCTGGTTGTGATCTTTTGGTTAAAAGAACTTCTGCCATGATGGTTCATGGTATTGGAAGAATGAAATACCACGGACCTCGAGGACTAATGCAAAGGTTACTAATAACCTAAAGGAACGAGCAAACACTATCAACAGGAGGTAAGTGGAGTGAATCTTGGGCTCAAGAACCCAGAAATAGAATGCCTACCAACTAAATGGCATCACGGGATGCTTTCGAGAATAATGGCCAGAATCATCACACTGGGGATGCAAGCATTGCTAGATTACTAAGTGGTCCTCTAAGACACCTAGGGTCATAATAATAACTCCAACATATATGTCAAGGCAACAAAGTACCTCAACTGAACGATTAGTGTGGTTAATCTGGCCCAAAGGAACATCGAGAACGGAAAGAAGGAATTTGCAAATGCATCAGATTATTTAGAAGCCTGGGATGACTCGGACAGCATAACGGCTGTAAATGCTCAAAGGATTTGAGACATCCTGCAAAAATGGTGGCATAACCACTTAGAAGCACAATATCAAGGTTCCGAGACCAACTATGAACACACGGAAGTAGTAGAGACTGAACTGAGGCTTGTAACCAACAGTCCTATAAGTTACTACGAATTAGTAACACGTGATCCTGATAGAAGATGAGAAACCTAGTTCTTAATCCCCGTAGAAGAGAAGAGGATGACTCAGATCAGAAGGGCATAAGGTAAAGGAGTAAAAAGAGCCTTACGTTCCCTTCCACAATCAATTCCCTTATATAACTAGAGCATTTCTAGACTCAACTTCGACCAGTTTGGCTTCGTAAACCGACAGGCAGTCAGGCTCTGATACCAAAGCTGTCAGGACCCCGATTCCAAGTCACACCGATCTAGCCTGTAACACCTCATATCACTTTGCGGCCTCACGCACGGTACTCCCACGGGTGTCGCCTTACCATGGCCCAGGACCGTTTGCGCCTTTTGGCTCGCGTATATGACAATGTCGCTAGCATCCATATGACAGAGAACCCGGGCCGACATGGCTAGTCGTGAACCCAAAGCGGCACTAACGTATGGGGACATGCATACATGAATCAACATCGAACGTGTCGGTCAGCAGCGTGCGAATCCGGGCTGTAGCACTGGGCTAACAGGACTTCGGGAACCCGGGCTGTAGCAGGCTAGACAGGACTCCGGATGTCACCGCGTGACATTTCCCCGAAGGGACAGACACAGGAACGATATGAAACACATGCCGGCCAGTCAAGTGTCCAGAGCAGTAGTGCTGGGCTAGCAGGACTCCGGTGAACCGGGCTGTAGCGGACTACTATGGCTCAAGGAGGCACTGGACTACATTTCCCCATAAGAGAGGCTACTAAGGATAGACAACTAGATTGTCGGATCCCACACATACCAAGCATTTCAATCATACACACAATATGCTCGATATGTGCAACTACAACATGGCATCACAACAAGACTCTACGACTAAGAGTATTTATTCATTAGGCTCCGAAGAGCCAGATATTACAAACATGGGTCTCATGACCCAACATTCAGAGCATACAAGTCAAAGCACATGCGGAAGCTTAACATGTCTGAGTACAGACATCTATAAATGAAAAAGGCTGAGAAGCCTGACTATCTACCAGATCCTGCCGAGGGCACAAGATCGTAGCTGAGGTAACAAGCTAAACATCGAAGTCCACACGGAACTACTAGCAAGACTGACGTCTCTCTGCAAAACATAAAATAAGCAAATGTGAGTACAAATGTACCCAGCAAGACTTACATCAGAACTATCTACATATGCATCGGTATCAACAAAGGGGGTGGTGGAGTTTAACTGCAGCAAGCCAGCTTTGACTCGGTGGCTATCCTGAACTACGACTGCAAGTAACTCTTTTGAGGTGGCGCACACGAGTCCACATATTCACCATATCAATACACCACTATGGATCTGCTCCCGTCTCCCTACGAGAACGCCATCCATAGCACTCACGCTTATCTTGCGCATTTTAGAGTATCCACTTTCACTTGTCTATGAACTGTTATAGGCAACCCAGAAGTCCTTTACCGCGGACACGGCTATTCGAATAGATGATGTTAACCCTGCAGGGGTGTACTTCGTCACACACGCTCTCGCCGCTTACCACCATGTACACGTCGTGTACCTCGGCAACCTTCAAGCGGAAGCCTGGCGAGGGACTCGGCCACGACCTGACTAACCACACAAGTCTCTAGTCCAGGTTTATCGCCTATTCGGGTTCCATCCGCAAGGAGATCCGGCCGGGGTGTCGCTCACGGACCCAAACGATGTGTGCAGGGTTCCCGAGCCCACCATCCGGGTGCCACTCGGTACACCAGGCCACGTGTGCCTAGTCTGTCCCAAGCCCACCTGTACCGGGTGCCACTTGGTAGACTACTAACACTACCTACAAACACCAGAAACTAGTTGCAACTCCTGGACAGAGATCAGGTTGATTAATAAGTCGAGAGAGCTTGGAGCGCCCGGAGCCCAATGTGTGGTAGTAACTGTTCATGGATCACAAACACAGAACTCAGTTCCTGAGGACGGTTTCAATGAGACAACCCACCATGTACTCCTACATGGCCTCTCACCGCTACCTTTACCAAATAGTGTTCACACACTTAGCTCTCACACAGTAGGACATGTTCACAACTTTCCAATTCATTCCCGATGAATCAGACCTGACACAACTCTAAGCAATAGCAGGCATGACAAACAAGCATGGATGAGTAGGCACATCAGGGCTCAGACAACTCCTACTCATGCTAGTGGGTTTCATCTATTTACTGTGGCAATGACAGGTCATGCAGAGGAAAGGGGTTCAACTACCGCAGCATGTAACAGATGAATCGTTATTGTCCTAATGCAATAAAAGAGAGCAGTAGCGAGAGAGTGGGATTGTATCGGAATGAACAAGGGGGTTTTGCTTGCCTGGCACTTCTGAAGATAGCATTGAGTCTTCATTAGTGTCAACGATCACAACGCTGGAACATCATCTACCGAGAGGGGACAAATACCGGCAACAGAGAGGAAACACAATCAATGCAATGCACAGTACGATGCATGATCATGACATGGCAATATGCTGTGGTTTGGGCTAATGCAACTAGCAGCAAGTTAAATGGAGTTGGCTTGAATCAAAGATTCAAATTCAAACTCCATATAAGACATTTCAAATGCCATTTATTCAAATTGTCATATATAGTGGCTGTAAGTTGTTAAAACATGCATGAGGATGCCATAAACAGATTCTTTGGATTTTTCTGATAATTTTTCATATATAAATCATTTCATTCTGAGCTATGGTTGAATTTCTATGATTTTTAGAAGTTTTAAACACTTTCTGGAATTTCTGAATTGTTTTTAATCCAGGAAATGATTTCCTGCGTCAGCCTGACGTCAATGTGACGTCAGCAGGGTCAACAGGGTCAACCCTGACGGCTGGGACCCACATGTCATTGGCTCAGAGTCAACTAGAAGTTAATCCCGTGTTGACTGGGATTTGACCCACCGCGGGGCCCACTGTCAGTGACTGTGTTGTGTAATTAGCAGTGTGGTTAGGCCCTAATGGCGTGGTTAGCCGGCGGCTTAACGACGGCGACCACACCGTGCGGCGGCGGCTCGCCGGAGTGGCGCTAGGGCAGCGGCAGAGCGCGCTGAAGGCACTAGGGGGAAGCCCAGGCCCGTGTGCATCTAGGGAGGCCGCGTGGCTGCCGGGGATGGACTGTTGCGGCGGCGGCAGCGAGGTTAGCGGCGGCCGGAGCTCGGGCAGGACCGGCTACTTGCTATGGTGCATGGGAAGGTGAGCTAGCAGGTGCGTTCGTCTCCTGGGAGCGGCACAAGCACGATGACGTGCTCAGGGGCAAGCTACGCCGTCTAAAGCCACGACGGTGACATGGCCGTCGGCGGCGAGCTTCGGGCACTTGTGGAACGATGGCTAGAGGACGGGAACGGAGGGGGCGAGCAAGGAGGAGAGATGAGGAGCTCACAGGGAGGCGGCGCAGAAGGTCAGTGGGCTCGGGGTCGCGCCAGACATCGCGAATCGACGGCGGTGATCGGTGGCGCCTGAGGTGGAAGACGAGCTCGAAGGCGTCACCACGGTGCTCTTGGGGTCGGGATCTTCCGCATGGAGGAGCTTTACGTCATCATGGAGCTTTTGGACACGGGAAAGGGGCGAGAGGACCACGGTGGTCACGGTGGCAGCGAACGGCGGCGACGAGCTCCGCTCGGGTGTGCTCGGGAGAGGGAGCAGAGGGCGAGGGAGAGAGCAGAGAGTGAGGGAGAGGAGCGAGGGGGTCGAGAGGAGGTGCATGGCATTCACAGCCGCGTCGGGGAAGCGGCGGGAAGCAGGAGGTGGCGCGGGCGCGTGCCGGCGTGCAGCGAACACACGCCCTTCGTCCTTCTGGCGAGAGGAGGGAGATGACTGGCATCAGCCAGCTGGGCTGGGCTGGTGTCGGAGTAAATGGCCACGGGTAGCCTAACCGACTGCCCCTGGTTCTTCTGAAAAAATTATCAGGCCTTCGGGCCTCCAAGCACTCCAAGCATTGGGCCGCCTTCCCTAGCCGGCTACCTCTGAAGCCGACTCCCGGAAGGCGACCCAGCCTCAGCAACCCCTCCCCGGGACGACTACGGGGTAGCCGACTCCAAGAAGCCGGCCAAGAAGAACGCCGACTCCAAGAAGCCGGCCGAGACCACAACCACCAAAGCTACACCCACATAACGGTGACAAGACGGGGTGTGGCCACAGTGCGGCCCACTACCCCCGAGGCCCGAGGCAGGCACGACCACAGGAGGCCGTACGGGATGACCATCTCTTGTTCGGCTCGGCACTGTAGCCATGCCAGCCTCAACGTCATCCACGACCGACTCCTGTACGACCCACAGGCGCCGGGCCCCTTCCGCCAGAGAGAGGCACGGAGGCGGCCCGGCCTCCCCCAGTCGACCGAGGGTGTAGCCGGCCGCCAGAAGCCGGCTACCCCCTTCCTCGAAGCAGGAGCCCCATTAAGGAGACAAGACGAGGTAAGGCTACAGTGAGAGCCCCCGAGGCGGCCCACTGTAGCCACACTTACCTTGACAAAGCCCTCGTCATCAGAGGCGAGGCTACAGTAAGCAGCCGCCGACAAGACCCTAGGCGGTGGGGCCGGCCTGTCGACCAAGAAGCCGGCAGCCGGCGGGACCCACCAGTCGGCGGGACCCAACAGCCGGCGGAGAAGCCGGCGAGCGTAGACACTGACGGCTGGGACCAGTGCCCAGCCGGATTACCATTGTACCCCCGGGGGGTAGGCCTATATAAACCCCCCGGAGCACCCATGCAAAGGGTTAGCTTCAAAACACAGCACACACACCATAGAGATAGAGAGAAGCAAGAGCTAGCCTTGTTCTCTTCTCCCTTGAACCCAACAGCTCTAGGAGCGATTGTAGCTACCTTTCCTTGATCTAGTGATCATGTGGATGAAGGAAATATGCCCTAGAGGCAATAATAAAGTTATTATATATTTCCTTATAATCATGATAAATGTTTATTATTCATGCTAGAATTGTATTAACCGGAAACATAATACATGTGTGAATACATAGACAAACAAAGTGTCACTAGTATGCCTCTACTTGACTAGCTCGTTAATCAAAGATGGTTATGTTTCCTGACCATGAACAATGAGTTGTTATTTGATTAACGAGGTCACATCATTAGTTGAATGATCTGATTGACATGACCCATTCCATTAGCTTAGCACCCGATCGTTTAGTATGTTGCTATTGCTTTCTTCATGACTTATACATGTTCCTATGACTATGAGATTATGCAACTCCCGTTTGCCGGAGGAACACTTTGGGTGCTACCAAACGTCACAACGTAACTGGGTGATTATAAAGGAGCATTACAGGTGTCTCCAAAGGTAGATGTTGGGTTGGCGTATTTCGAGATTAGGATTTGTCACTCCGATTGTCGGAGAGGTATCTCTGGGCCCTCTCGGTAATACACATCACATAAGCCTTGCAAGCATTACAACTAATATGTTAGTTGTGAGATGATGTATTACGAAACGAGTAAAGAGACTTGCCGGTAACGAGATTGAACTAGGTATTGGATACCGACGATCGAATCTCGGGCAAGTAACATACCGATGACAAAGGGAACAAACGTATGTTGTTACGCGGTCTGACCGATAAAGATCTTCGTAGAATATGTAGGAGCCAATATGGGCATCTAGGTCCCGCTATTGGTTATTGACCGGAGACGTGTCTCGGTCATGTCTACATTGTTCTCGAACCCGTAGGGTCCGCACGCTTAAGGTTACGATGACAGTTATATTACGAGTTTATGCATTTTGATGTACCGAAGGTTGTTCGGAGTCCCGGATGTGATCACGGACATGACGAGGAGTCTCGAAATGGTCGAGATGTAAAGATTGATATATTGGAAGCCTATGTTTGGACATCGGAAGTGTTCCGGGTGAAATCGGGATTTTACCGGGTTACCGGGAGGTTACCGGAACCCCCCGGGAACCATATGGGCCTTCATGGGCCTTAGTGGAAAGGAGAAAGGGGCAGCCCAAGGGGGCTGCGCACCTCCCCCCTCCCCTAGTCCTATTAGGACTAGGAGAGGTGGCCGGCCACCCCTCTCCCTCTTTCCCCCTTGGGGAATCCTAGTTGGAATAGGATTGGGGGGGAGTCCTACTCCCGGAAGGAGTAGGACTCCTCCTGCGCCCTCCTCTTGGCTGGGGCCCCCCTTCCCCTTGGCTCCTTTATATACTGAGGCAGAGGCACCCCAGAAACATACAAGTTGATCCACGTGATCTGTTCCTTAGCCGTGTGCGGTGCCCCCTGCCACCATATTCCTCGATAATACTGTAGCGGAGTTTAGGCGAAGCCCTGCTGCTGTAGTTCATCAAGATCGTCACCACGCTGTCGTGCTGACGGAACTCTTCCCCGACACTTTGCTAGATCGGAGTCCGGGGATCGTCATCGAGCTGAACGTGTGCTCGAACTTGGAGGTGCCGTAATTTCGGTGCTTGATCGGTTGGATCGTGAAGACGTACGACTACTTCCTCTACGTCGTGTCATCGCTTCCGCAGTCGGTCTGCGTTGGTTACGTAGACAACACTCTCCCCTCGTTGCTATGCATCACATGATCTTGCGTGTGCGTAGGAATTTTTTTGAAATTACTACGAAACCCAACAGTGGCATCCAAGCCTAGGTTATTTATGTTGATGTTATATGCACGAGTAGAACACAAGTGAGTTGTGGACGATACAAGTCATACTGCCTACCAGCATGTCATACTTTGGTTCGGCGATATTGTTGGACGAGACGACCCGGACCAACCTTACGCGTACGCTTACGCGAGACCGGTTCCCTCGACATGCTTTGCACAGAGATGGCTTGCGGGCGACTGTCTCTCCAACTTTAGTTGAACCAAGTATGGCTACGCACGGTCCTTGCGAAGGTTAAAACAGAGTCTATTTGACAAACTATCGTTGTGGTTTTGATGCGTAGGTGAGATTGGTTCTTACTTAAGCCCGTAGCAGCCACGTAAAACATGCAACAACAAAGTAGAGGACGTCTAACTTGTTTTTGCAGGGCATGTTGTGATGTGATATGGTCAAGGCATGATGCTGAATTTTATTGTATGAGATGATCATGTTTTGTAACTGAGTTATCGGCAACTGGCAGGAGCCATATGGTTGTCGCTTTATTGTATGCAATGCAATCGCGATGTAATGCTTTACTTTATTACTAAACAGTAGTGATAGTCGTGGACGCATAAGATTGACGAGACGACAACGATGCTACGATGGAGATCAAGGTGTCACGCCGGTGACGATGGTGATCATGACGGTGCTTCGGAGATGGAGATCACAGGCACAAGATGATGATGGCCATATCATATCACTTATATTGATTGCATGTGATGTTTATCGTTTTATGCATCTTATCTTGCTTTGATTGACGGTAGCATTATAAGATGATCTCTCACTAAATTATCAAGAAGTGTTCTCCCTGAGTATGCACCGTTGCGAAAGTTCTTCGTGCTGAGACACCACGTGATGATCGGGTGTGATAGGCTCTACGTTCAAATACAACGGGTGCAAAACAGTTGCGCACGCAGAATACTCAGGTTATACTTGACGAGCCAAGCATATACAGATATGGCCTCGGAACACGGAGACCGAAAGGTCGAGCGTGAATCATATAGTAGATATGATCAACATAATGATGTTCACCGATGAAACTACTCCATCTCACGTGATGATCGGACATGGTTTAGTTGATTTGGATCACGTGATCACTTAGAGGATTAGAGGGATGTCTATCTAAGTGGGAGTTCTTAAGTAATATGATTAATTGAACTTAAATTTATCATGAACTTAGTACCTGATAGTATCTTGCTTGTTTATGTTGATTGTAGATAGATGGCTCGTGCTGTTGTTCCGTTGAATTTTAATGCGTTCCTTGAGAAAGCAAAGTTGAAAGATGATGGTAGCAATTACATGGACTGGGTCCGTAACTTGAGGATTATCCTCATTGCTGCACAGAAGAATTACGTCCTGGAAGTACCGCTGGGTGCCAGGCCTGCTGCTGGAGCAACACCAGATGTTATGAACGTCTGGCAGAGCAAAGCTGATGACTACTCGATAGTTCAGCATGCCATGCTTTACGGCTTAGAATCAGGACTTCAACGACGTTTTGAACATCATGGAGCATATGAGATGTTCCAGGAGTTGAAGTTGATATTTCAAGCAAATGCTCGGATTGAGAGATATGAAGTCTCCAATAAGTTCTATAGCTGCAAGATGGAGGAGAACAGTTCTGTCAGTGAGCATATACTCAAAATGTCTGGGTATAATAATCACTTGATTCAATTGGGAGTTAATCTTCCAGATGATTGCGTCATTGACAGAATTCTCCAATCACTGCCACCAAGCTACAAGAGCTTCGTGATGAACTATAATATGCAAGGGATGAACAAGACTATTCCCGAGCTCTTCGCGATGCTGAAAGCTGCGGAGGTAGAAATCAAGAAAGAGCATCAAGTGTTGATGGTCAACAAGACCACTAGTTTCAAGAAAAAGGGCAAAGGAAAGAAGAAGGGGAACTTCAAGAAGAACGGCAAGCCAGTTGCTGCTCAAGAGAAGAAACCCAAGTCTGGACCTAAGCCTGAAACTGAGTGCTTCTACTGCAAGCAGACTGGTCACTGGAAGCGGAACTGCCCCAAGTATTTGGCGGATAAGAAGGATGGCAAAGTGAACAAAGGTATATGTGATATACATGTTATTGATGTGTACCTTACCAATGCTCGCAGTAGCACCTGGGTATTTGATACCGGTTCTGTTGCTAATATTTGCAACTCGAAACAGGGGCTACGGATTAAGCAAAGATTGGCTAAGGACGAGGTGACGATGCGCGTGGGAAACGGTTCCAAAGTCGATGTGATCGCGGTCGGCACGCTACCTCTACATCTACCTTCGGGATTAATATTAGACCTAAATAATTATTATTTGGTGCCAGCGTTGAGCATGAACATTATATCTGGATCTTGTTTAATGTGAGACGGTTATTCATTTAAATCAGAGAATAATGGTTGTTCTATTTATATGAGTAATATCTTTTATGGTCATGCACCCTTGAAGAGTGGTCTATTCTTATTGAATCTCGATAGTAGTAATACACATATTCATAATGTTGAAGCCAAAAGATGCAGAGTTGATAATGAAAGTGCAACTTATTTGTGGCACTGTCGTTTAGGTCATATCAGTATAAAGCGCATGAAGAAACTCCATACTGATGTACTTTTGGAACCACTTGATTACGAATCACTTGGTACTTGCGAACCGTGCCTCATGGGCAAGATGACTAAAACACCGTTCTCCGGTACTATGGAGAGAGCAACAGATTTGTTGGAAATCATACATACCGATGTATGTGGTCCGATGAATATTGAGGCTCGTGGCGGATATCGTTATTTTCTCACCTTCACAGATGATTTAAGCAGATATGGGTATATCTACTTAATGAAACATAAATCTGAAACATTGGAAAGGTTCAAAGAATTTCAGAGTGAAGTTGAAAATCATCGTAACAAGAAAATAAAGTTTCTACGATCTGATCGTGGAGGAGAATATTTGAGTTACGAGTTTGGTGTACATTTGAAAAACTGTGGAATAGTTTCGCAACTCACGCCACCCGGAACACCACAACGTAATGGTGTGTCCGAACGTCGTAATCGTACTTTACTAGATATGGTGCGATCTATGATGTCTCTTACTGATTTACCGCTATCATTTTGGGGTTATGCTTTAGAGACGGCCGCATTCACGTTAAATAGGGCACCATCAAAATTCATTGAGACGACGCCTTATGAACTATGGTTTGGCAAGAAACCAAAGTTGTCGTTTCTGAAAGTTTGGGGCTGCGATGCTTATGTGAAAAAGCTTCAACCTGATAAGCTCGAACCCAAATCGGAGAAATGTGTCTTCATAGGATATCCAAAGGAAACTGTTGGATACACCTTCTATCACAGATCCGAAGGCAAGACTTTTGTTGCTAAATTCGGAAACTTTCTTGAGAAGGAGTTTCTCTCGAAAGAAGTGAGTGGGAGGAAAGTAGAACTTGACGAGGTAACTGTACCTACTCCCTTGTTGGAAAGTAGTACATCACAGAAAATTGTTTCTGCGACACCTACACCAATGAGTGAGGAAGTTAATGATAATGATCATGAAACTTCAGAACAAGATACTACTAAACCTCGTAGATCAACCAGAGTAAGATCCGCACCAGAGTGGTACAGTAATCCAGTTCTGGAAGTCATGCTACTAGATCATGATGAACCTACGAACTATGAAGAAGCGACGGTGAGCCCAGATTCCGCAAAGTGGCTTGAAGCCATGAAATCTGAGATGGGATCCATGTATGAGAACAAAGTATGGACTTTGGTTGACTTGCCCGATGATCGGCAAGCAATTGAGAATAAATGGATCTTCAAGAAGAAGACTGACGCTGATGGTAATGTTACTGTCTACAAAGCTCGACTTGTCGCGAAAGGTTTTCGACAAGTTCAAGGGGTTGTCTACGATGAGACTTTCTCACCCGTAGCGATGCTTAAGTCTGTCCGAATCATGTTAGCGATTGCCGCATTTTATGATTATGAAATTTGGCAGATGGATGTCAAAACTGCATTCCTGAATGGATTTCTGGAAGAAGAGTTGTATATGATGCAACCGGAAGGTTTTGTCGATCCAAAGGGATCTAACAAAGTATGCAAGCTCCAGCGATCCATTTATGGACTGGTGCAAGCATCTCGGAGTTGGAATAAATGCTTTGATAGTGTGATCAAAGCATTTGGTTTTATACAGACTTTCGGAGAAGCCTGTATTTACAAGAAAGTGAGTGGGAGCTCTGTAGCATTTCTGATATTATATGTGGATGACATATTGCTGATTGGAAATGATATAGAATTTCTGGATAGCATAAAGGGATACTTGAATAAAAGTTTTTCAATGAAAGACCTCAGTGAAGCTGCTTACATATTAGGCATTAAGATCTATAGAGATAGATCAAGACGCTTAATTGGACTTTCGCAAAGCACATACCTTGACAAAATTTTGAAGAAGTTCAAAATGGATCAAGCAAAGAAAGGGTTCTTGCCTGTGTTACAAGGTGTGAAGTTGAGTAAGACTCAATGCCCGACCACTGCAGAAGGTAGAGAGAATATGAAAGATGTTCCCTATGCGTCAGCCATAGGATCTATCATGTATGCAGTGCTGTGTACCAGACCTGATGTGTGCCTTGCTATAAGTTTAGCAGGGAGGTACCAAAGTAATCCAGGAATGGATCACTGGACAGCGGTCAAGAACATCCTGAAATACCTGAAAAGGACTAAGGATATGTTTCTCGTATATGGAGGTGACAAAGAGCTCACCGTAAAAGGTTACGTTGATGCAAGCTTTGACACTGATCCGGACGATTCTAAATCACAAACCGGACACGTGTTTACATTAAACGGTGGAGCTGTCAGTTGGTGCAGTTCTAAACAAAGCGTCGTAGCGGGATCTACATGTGAAGAGGAGTACATAGCTGCTTCGGAAGCAGTGAACGAAGGAGTCTGGATGAAGGAGTTCATATCCGATCTAGGTGTCATACCTAATGCATCGGGTCCAATGAAAATCTTTTGTGACAATACTGGTGCAATTGCCTTGGCAAAGGAATCCAGATTTCACAAAAGGACCAAACACATCAAGAGACGCTTCAACTCCATCCGGGATCTAGTCCAGGTGGGAGACATAGAGATTTGCAAGATACATACGGATCTTAATGTTGCAGACCCCTTGACTAAGCCTCTTCCACGAGCAAAACATGATCAGCACCAAGGCTCCATGGGTGTTAGATTCATTACAGTGTAATCTAGATTATTGACTCTAGTGCAAGTGGGAGACTGAAGGAAATATGCCCTAGAGGCAATAATAAAGTTATTATATATTTCCTTATAATCATGATAAATGTTTATTATTCATGCTAGAATTGTATTAACCGGAAACATAATACATGTGTGAATACATAGACAAACAAAGTGTCACTAGTATGCCTCTACTTGACTAGCTCGTTAATCAAAGATGGTTATGTTTCCTGACCATGAACAATGAGTTGTTATTTGATTAACGAGGTCACATCATTAGTTGAATGATCTGATGGACATGACCCATTCCATTAGCTTAGCACCCGATCGTTTAGTATGTTGCTATTGCTTTCTTCATGACTTATACATGTTCCTATGACTATGAGATTATGCAACTCCCGTTTGCCGGAGGAACACTTTGGGTGCTACCAAATGTCACAACGTAACTGGGTGATTATAAAGGAGCATTACAGGTGTCTCCAAAGGTAGATGTTGGGTTGGCGTATTTCGAGATTAGGATTTCTCACTCCGATTGTCGGAGAGGTATCTCTGGGCCCTCTCGGTAATACACATCACATAAGCCTTGCAAGCATTACAACTAATATGTTAGTTGTGAGATGATGTATTACGGAACGAGTAAAGAGACTTGCCGGTAACGAGATTGAACTAGGTATTGGATACCGACGATCGAATCTCGGGCAAGTAACATACCGATGACAAAGGGAACAAACGTATGTTGTTATGCGGTCTGACCGATAAAGATCTTCGTAGAATATGTAGGAGCCAATATGGGCATCCAGGTCCCGCTATTGGTTATTGACCGGAGACGTGTCTCGGTCATGTCTACATTGTTCTCGAACCCGTAGGGTCCGCACGCTTAAGGTTACGATGACAGTTATATTATGAGTTTATGCATTTTGATGTACCGAAGGTTGTTCGGAGTCCCGGATGTGATCACGGACATGACGAGGAGCCTCGAAATGGTCAAGATGTAAAGATTGATATATTGGAAGCCTATGTTTGGACATCGGAAGTGTTCCGGGTGAAATCGGGATTTTACCGGGTTACCGGGAGGTTACCGGAACCCCCCAGGAACCATATGGGCCTTCATGGGCCTTAGTGGAAAGGAGAAAGGGGCAGCCCAAGGGGGCTGCGCACCTCCCCCCTCCCCTAGTCCTATTAGGACTAGGAGAGGTGGCCGGCCACCCCTCTCCCTCTTTCCCCCTTGGGGAATCCTAGTTGGAATAGGATTGGGGGGGAGTCCTACTCCTGGAAGGAGTAGGACTCCTCCTGCGCCCTCCTCTTGGCTGGCGCCCCCCTTCCCCTTGGCTCCTTTATATACTGAGGCAGAGGCACCCCAGAAACATACAAGTTGATCCACGTGATCTGTTCCTTAGCCGTGTGCGGTGCCCCCTGCCACCATATTCCTCGATAATACTGTAGCGGAGTTTAGGCGAAGCCCTGCTGCTGTAGTTCATCAAGATTGTCACCACGCCGTCGTGCTGACGGAACTCTTCCCCGACACTTTGCTGGATCGGAGTCCGGGGATCGTCATCGAGCTGAACGTGTGCTCGAACTTGGAGGTGCCATAATTTCGGTGCTTGATCGGTTGGATCGTGAAGACGTACGACTACTTCCTCTACGTCGTGTCATCGCTTCCGCAGTCGGTCTGCGTTGGGTACGTAGACAACACTCTCCCCTCGTTGCTATGCATCACATGATCTTGCGTGTGCGTAGGAATTTTTTTGAAATTTCTACGAAACCCAACAGTGGAGACCCCGCAGAGCAGGACTAGGGGTGTTATCTCCTCGGAGAGCCCCAAACCTGGGTAAGATCTGCCGGCGTGCATGTCTTCGCCTCATCCCGTTTCCAGGCACCGGCGATGTCTTATTGGCACCCACAATGATAAGCCATCCGTTGGCATATGTCGCACCAACCACCCGACAGCTGGCTCCTGGGCCGCGCAGGTAAGTGGCCCAGGTACTAACTCTCTCTCTGTTATTTAATTTGTTCTGTTTTTCTATTTATTTTGTTTCTGATTTGAATTAGTAAAATACCAATTCATTTTGTAAAATCCTGAAAATAATTGTGGGCACTTTTGAAAATATCTCCAATAGCCCTCAAATGCTTTCAAGATTATTTGGACAGTTTAAATATTTTATAGAATTTAAATGTCCAAATTCAAATACTTATGATTTAATTCAAAAAAATCCAGAATGTCCTAGAAAAAGTGTGCACCATTTTTGCCAGGGGTTTTAGCCCAATCCAGAAATGATGAACATTTTGTGAAGGGCATTTTGGGTTCATTGAAACCAATTTTTAGTAAACCCTAGTTGGTTTCACGGGGTGCTAGGGGTTCTGTCATCCCCATTTCAACTTTCTTTCAAGATTAAACATGATGCACACATGAGGCTAGCCTAGTGCATTCCCAGAAGCTAGGGATGTGACAATAACCTATAGCGGAACCTGGATGCTCATATTGGTTCCTACATATTCTACGAAGATCTTTATCGGTCAAACCGCATAACAACATACATTGTTCCCTTTGTCATCGGTATGTTACTTGCCCGAGATTCGATCATCGGTATCTCAATACCTAGTTCAATCTCGTTACAGGCAAGTCTCTTTACTCGTTCCGTAATGCATCATCCCGCAACTAACTCATTAGTTACAATGCTTGCAAGGCTTATAGTGATGTGCATTACCGAGAGGGCCCAGAGATACCTCTCCGACAATCGGAGTGACAAATCCTACTCTCGATCTATGCCAACTCAACAAGTACCATTGGAGACACCTGTAGAGCACCTTTATAATCACTCAGTTACGTTGTGACGTTTGGTAGCACACAAAGTGTTCCTCCGGTATTCGGGAGTTGCATAATCTCATAGTCATAGGAACATGTATAAGTCATGAAGAAAGCAATAACAACATACTAAACAATCAAGTGCTAAGCTAACGGAATGGGTCAAATCAATCACATCATTCTCTAATGATGTGATCCCGTTAATCAAATGACAACTCATGTCTATGGCTAGGAAACTTAACCATCTTTGATTCAACGAGCTAGTCAAGTAGAGGCATACTAGTGACACTCTGTTTGTCTATGTATTCACACATGTATCAAGTTTCCGGTTAATACAATTCTAGCATGAATAATAAACATTTATCATGAAATAAGGAAATAAATAATAACTTTATTATTGCCTCTAGGGCGTATTTCCTTCAGTCTCCCACTTGCACTAGAGTCAATAATCTAGTTCACATCGCCATGTGATTTAACACCAATAGTTCACATCACCATGTGATTAACACCCATAGTTCACATCGCCACGTGACCAACACTCAAAGGGTTTAATAGAGTCAGTAATCTTAGTTCACATCGCCATGTGATTAACACCCAAAGAGTACTAAGGTGTGATCATGTTTTGCTTGTGAGAGAAGTTTAGTCAACGGGTATGCCATATTCAGATCCGTATGTATTTTGCAAATTTCTATGTCAACAATGCTCTGCACGGAGCTACTCTAGATAATTGCTCCCATTTTAAATATGTATCCATATTGAGACTTAGAGTCATCTGGATCAGTGTCAAAACTTGCATCGACGTAACCCTTTACGACGAACTTTTTGTCACCTCCATAATCGAGAAACATATCCTTATTCCACTAAGGATAATTTTGACCGCTGTCCAGTGATCTACTCCTAGATCAATATTGTAATCCCTTGCCAAACTCAGTGTAGGGTATACAATAGATCTGGTACACAACATGGCATACTTTATAGAACCTATGGCTGAGGCATAGGGAATGACTTTCATTCTCTTTCTATCTTCTGCCGTGGTCGGGCTTTGAGTCTTACTCAATTTCACACCTTGCAATACAGGCAAGAACTCCTTCTTTGACTGTTCCATTTTGAACTACTTCAAAAATTTGTCAAGGTATGTACTCATTGAAAAAACTTATCAAGCATCTTGATCTATCTCTATAGATCTTGATGCTCAATATGTAAGCAGCTTCATCGAGGTCTTTCTTTGAAAAGCTCCTTTAAAACACTCCTTTTATGCTTTCCAGAAAATTCTAAATCATTTCCGATCAACAATATGTCATTCACATACTTATCAGAAATATTGTAGTGCTCCCACTCACTTTCTTGTAAATACAGGCTTCATCGCAAGTCCGTATAAAACTATATGCTTTGATCAACTCATCAAAGCATATATTCCAACTCTGAGATGCTTTGCACCAGTCCATCGATGGATCGCTGGAGCTTGCACATTTTGTTAGCACCTTTAGGATCGACAAAACCTTCTGGTTGCATCATATACAGCTCTTCTTTAAGAAATCCATTAAGGAATGTAGTTTTGACATCCATTTGCCATATTTCATAAAATGTGGAAATTTGCTAATATGATTCAGACAGACTTAAGCATCGCTATGAGTGAGAAAATCTCATCGTAGTCAACACCTTGAACTTTGTCAAAAAACCTTTTTCGACAAGTCTAGCTTTGTAGATAGTAACACCACTATCAGCGTCTGTCTTCCTTTTGAAGATCCATTTATTTTCTATGGCTTGTCGATCATCGGGCAAGTCAACCAAAGTCCACACTTTGTTCTCATACATGGATCCCATCTCAGATTTCATGGCCTCAAGCCATTTCGCGGAATCTGGGCTCATCATCGCTTCCTCATAGTTCGTAGGTTCGTCATGGTCGAGTAACATGACCTCCAGAACAAGATTACCGTACTACTCTGGTGCGGATCTCACTCTGGTTGACCTATGAGATTTGGTAGTAACTTGATCTGAAGTTACATGATCATCATCATTAGCTTCCTCACTAATTGGTGTAGGAGTCACAGGAACAGATTTATGTGATGAACTACTTTCCAATAAGGGAGCAGGTATAGTTACCTCATCAAGTTCTACTTTCCTCCCACTCACTTCTTTCGAGAGAAACTCCTTCTCTAGAAATGATCCATTCTTAGCAACGAATGTCGTGCCTTCAGATCTGTGATAGAAGGTGTACCCAACTGTCTCCCTTTGGGTATCCTATGAAGACACATTTCTCCGATTTGGGTTTGAGCTTATCAGGATGAAAATTTTTCACATAAGTATCGCAACCCCAAACTTTAAGAAACGAAACTTTGGTTTCTTGCCAAACCACAGTCCATATGGTGTCGTCTCAACGGATTTAGATGGTGCCCTATTTAACGTGAATGCAGCTGTCTCTAATGCATAACCCCAAAACGATAGTGGTAAGTCAGTAAGAGACATCATAGATTGCACCATATCTAATAAAGTACGGTTACGATGTTCGGACACACCATTACGCTGTGGTGTTCCAGGTGGCGTGAGTTGCGAAACTATTCCATATTGTTTCAAATGAAGACCAAACTCGTAACTCAAATATTCTCCTCCATGATCAGATCGTAGAAATTTTATTTTCTTATTACGATAATTTTCCACTTCACTCTGAAATTATTTGAAATTTTCAAATGTTTCAGATTTATGTTTCATCAAGTAGATATACCCATATCTGCTCAAATCATCTGTGAAGGTCAGAAAATACTGATACCTGCCGTGAGCCTCAACACTCATCGGACTGCATACATCAGTATGTATTATTTCCAGCAAGTCTGTTGCTCGCTCCATTGTTCCGGAGAACGGAGTCTTAGTCATCTTGCCCATGAGGCATGGTTCACAAGCATCAACTGATTCATAATCAAGTGATTCCAAAAGCCCATCAGCATGGATTTTCTTCATGCGCTTTACACCAATATGACCTAAACGGCAGTGCCATAAATAAGTTGCACTATCATTATTAACTTTGCATTTTTTGGCTTCAATATTATGAATATGTGTATCACTACGATCGAGATTCAATAAACCATTCACCTTGGGTGTATGACCATTGAAGGTTTTATTCATGTAAACAGAACAACAATTATTCCCTGACTTTAAATGAATAACCGTATTGCAATAAACATGATCAAATCATATTCATGCTTAACGCAAACACCAAATAACATTTATTTTGGTTCAACACTAATCCCGAAAGTATAGGGAGTGTGCGATGGTGATCATATCAATCTTTGGAACCACTTCCAACACACATCGTCACTTCACCCTTAACTAGTCTCTGTTCATTCTGCAACTCCCGTTTCGAGTTACTAATCTTAGGAACTGAACTAGTATCAAATACCGTGGGGTTGCTATAAACACTAGTAAATTACACATAAACAACATGTATATCAAATATACCTTTGTTCACTTTGCCATCCTTCTTATCCGCCAAATACTTGGGGCAGTTCTGATTCTAGTGACCAGTCCCTTTGCAGTAGAAGCACTTAGTCTCAGGCTTAGGTCCAGATTTGGGATTCTTCACTTGAGCAGCAACTTGCTTGCCGTTCTTCTTGAAGTTCCCCTTCTTCCCTTTGCCCTTTTTTTTGACGGGCAATGGCAGGTGCTCTGCCTTTTCATTTAGAAGGGAGGGAAACTGTACAAACAGACTGCAAGCAGCCGGGGGAGCAAAACATAGACAGAAGAGAGAAGAGAAAAGAACAAGGGACCGGGCTACCAGAACCAACATGGTCCCTTTGGCGGCATCATCTAAACCTCCCAGGCCCCAACAAAGAGGCTGATCTCAACTCTGATCATGGCATGAAGACCATGCGCCGTAGCAAACTTTTGCTGGAAAACACGTCAATTTCGCTCGTTCCAGATGTTCCAAGCTATGTACGTCGCCGCCGTCGCAGCATGGATGTTGTCATGCATGCTTTTGCATCTGGTTGTGGCAACCCACCAAGATTTGATGGAGATGGAAGATAAGGCAGCAGTAGAGGCCTCCGGCTGGGCAGAAGCAAAGGATTGCCAGGTCTCCTTGGCAAAAGGGCAGTCTAGTAGAAGATGATGAGCAGTCTCTGGTAGCTGGTTGCACATGCTGCAGCAAGGGCTGTGAGGCCATCCTCGAGCGGCAAGGCGATCGGCTGTCCACAGCCTGTTTTGTAGTAGTGTCCATGAAAAATCTTATCTTCAGCTCAGCTTTGGTCTTCCACACCTTTGCAAGTGTAGGCATCTCAATTCTGGTAATGAACTGTATATTATATGCCGATCTCGCACTGCAGCAACCATTGGAAGAGTGAATCCATTTGATTTCATCGTCTTGGTCAGAGAGGGTAATCTGTTGCAGGGCCGTCCAGATGTTTAGCAGTGATAACCCACAAGTATAGGAGATCAATTGTAGCCTCTTTAGATAAGTAAGAGTGTCGAACCCAACGAGGAGCTAAAGGTAGAACAAATATTCCCTCGAGTTCTATCGACCACCGATACAACTCTACACACGCTTAACGTTTGCTTTACCTAGAACAAGTATGAAACTAGAAGTACTTTGTAGGTGTTTTTGGATAGGTTTGCAAGATAACAAAGAGTACGTAAATAAAAACTAGGGGCTGTTTAGATAAATACACAATATAGTAAATATAGCGAGTGTGGAAAAGTGGTGGTAGGAGTTGCAAAATTGTCCCTAAGCAATTGACTACTTTACTAGACCGATAGCAAGTTTTATGTGGGAGAGGCCACTGCTAGCATGTCATCCCTGACTTGGAATTCTATGCACTTATGATTGGAACTATTAGCAAGCGTCCGCAACTACTAACGTTCATTAAGGTAAAACCCAACCATAGCATTAAGATATATTGGTCCCCCTTCAATCCCGTATGCATCAATTTCTATGCTAGGTTGAAGCTTCTGTCACTCTTGCCCTCCAATACATAGTCCTATCAACATACAACTAACCCTATGGTGTGATCCACGCGCGCGCTCATATGATGGGCACCAAAGGACAACAACATAACCACAAGAAAATTAAATCAATCATAGCAATTCATCAACCACCGATAGGAGAACGAAAATCTACGCAGACATCATAGGATGGCAACACATCATTGGATAATAATATGAAGCATAAAGCACCATGTTCAACTAGAGGGTACAGCGGGTTGCGGGAGAGTGGACCGCTGTAGATAGAGGGGGGAAGTTGATGGAGATGTTGGTGAAGATGGCGTAGGTGTTGGTGAAGATCGCGGTGATGATGATGGCCCCGGCGGCGTTCCGGCGCCACCGGAAGCGAGGGGGAGAGGGGCCCCCTTCTTCTTCTTCCTTGACATCCTCCCTAGATGGGAGAAGGGTTTCCCCTCTGGTCCTTGGCCTCCATGGCATGGGAGGGGCAAGAGCCCCTCTGAGATTGGATCTGTCTCTCTCTGTTTCTGCGCTCTCAAATCTAGTCTTTCACCGTTTCTTTTATAATCGGAGTTCCGTAACTCCGATTGGGCTGAATTTTGGACACGATCTCTATCCGGAAATTAGCTTTCTTGCGGCGAAAGAAGGGCTCCAACCACCTTACGGGGTGGCCACGAGGGTCCAGGGCGCGCCCCCTACCTCGTGCCCCCCTCGGGCATCGCATCGCGTTGATTCTTCTTCCCAAAAATCATAAATATTCCAAAAAAAATCTCCGTCGGTTTTTATCCCGTTTGGACTCCGTTTGATATGGGTTTTCTGCGAAACAAAAAACATGCAACAGACAGGAACTTGCAGTGGGCACTGGATAAATATGTTAGTCCCAAAAATAGTATAAAAAGTTGCCAAAAGTATACGAAAGTTGTAGAATATTGGCATGGAACAATAAAAAATTATAGATATGATGGAGACGTATCAGCATCCCCAAGCTTAATTCCTGCTCATCCTCAAGTAGGTAAATGATAAAAAAGATAATTTTTGATGTGGAATGCTACCTAGCATAATCTTGATCACATAATATAATCATGGCATGAATATTAAGATACGAGTGATTCAAAGCAATAGTCTATCATTTGACATTAAGACAATAATACTTTAAGCATACTAATAAAGCAATCATGTCTTTTCAAAATAACATGGCCAAAGAAAGTTATCCCTACAAAATCATATAGTCTGGCTATGCTCCATCTTCACCACACAAAATATTCAAATCATGCACAACCCCGATGAAAAGCCGAGCAATTGGTTTATACTTTTTAACGCGCTTCAGCCTTTTCAACCCTCACGCAATACATGAGCGCAAGCCATGGACATAGCACTATGGGTGGAATAGAATATGATGATGGAGGTTGTGTGGAGAAGACAAAAAAAGGAGAAAGTCTCACGTCGACGCGGCTAATCAACGGGCTATGGAGATGCCCATCAATTGATGTCAATGTGAGGAGTAGGGATTGCCATGCAACGGATGCACTAAGAGCTATAAGTGTATGAAAGCTCAAACTGGAAACTAAGTGGGTGTGCATCCAACTAGCTTGCTCATGAAGACCTCGGGCATTTGAGGAAGGCCATCATCGGAATATACAAGCCAAGTTCTATAATAAAAATTCCCACTAGTATATAAAAGTGATAACTCAAGAGACTCTCTATATGAAGAACATGGTGCTACTTTGAAGTACAAGTGTGGTAAAAGGATAGTAACATCGCCCCTTTTTCTCTTCTTTTTTCTTTTGCGGGCTTCTTTGGCCCCATTTCTTTATTTAGGCTTCTTTGGCCTCTTTTTTTTGGGGGGTGGGCAATGCTCTAATAATGATGATCATCACACTTTTATTTACTTACAACTCAATATTACAACTCGATACTAGAACAAAGATATGACTCTATATGAATGCCTCCGGTGGTGTACCGGGATGTGCAATTATCTAGCATAGCAATGACATCAAAAAATGGACAAGCCATGAAAACATCATGCTGGCCATCTTACGATCATGCAAAGCAATATGACAATAAATGCTCAAGTCATGTATATGATGATGATGGAAGTTGCATGGCAATATATCTCGGAATGGCTATGGAAATGCCATAATAGGTAGGTATGGTGGCTGTTTTGAGGAAGATATAAGGAGGCTTATGTGTGATAGAGCGTATCGTATCACGGGGTTTGGATGTACCGGCGAAGTTTGCACCAACTCTCGAGGTGAGAAAGGGCAATGCACAGTACCGAAGAGGCTAGCAATGATGGAAGGGTGAGAGTGCGTATAATCCATGGACTCACATTAGTCATAAAGAACAAATATACTTATTGCAAAAGTTTATTAGCCCTCGAAGCAAAGTACTACTACGCATGCTCCTAGGGGGATAGATTGGTAGGAAAAGACCATCGCTCGTCCCCGACCGCCACTCATAAGGAAGGCAATCAATAAATAAATCATGCTTCGACTTCGTTACATAACGGTTCACCATACATGCATGCTACGGGAATCACAAACCTCAACACAAGTATTTGTACTAATCCACAACTACCCACTAGCATGACTCTAATATCACCATCTTTATATCGCAAAACTATTGCAAGGAATCAAACATATCATATTCAGTGATCTACAAGTTTTATGTAGGATTTTATGACTAACCATGTGAATGACCAATTCCTGTCATCTCTCTAAATAGATATAAGTGAAGCAAGAGAGTTTAATTCTTTCTACAAAAGATATGACCACGCTCTAACAAGTATAAGTGAAGCAAAAGAGCATTCTACAAATGGCGGTTTTTGATGTGAAGAGAAACAGGCAATCCAAACTTCAAATGATATAAGTGAAGCACATGAAGCATTCTATAAAGCCATACTCAAAAGATACAAGTGAAGTGCAAAGAGCATTCTATAAATCAACTAACGACTATCTCATACCAGCATGGTGCATAAAAGAAAAATGAAAACTAACTGCAAAAGACGCTCCGAGATTTGCACATATCGCATGAATGAAACGAATCCGAAAATATACCGATACTTGTTGAAGAAAGAGGGGATGCCTTCCGGGGCATCCCCAAGCTTAGACGCTTGAGTCTCCTTGAATATTTACTTGGGGTGCCTTGAGCATCCCCAATCTTGAGATCTTTCCTCCCCTTCTTCTCCTCACATCGAGACCTTCTCGATCATCGAACACTTCATCCACACAAAACTTCAACAGAAAACTCGGTAAGATCCGTTAGTATAATAAAGCAAATCACTACTCTAAGTACTGTTGCAGACCAATTCATATTTTGTTTTTGCATTTTAGCTACTGTAATATAACTTTTCCATGGCTTAATCCACTGATAGGAGTCGATAGTTTCATCAAAACAAGCAAACTATGCATCAAAAACAGAATCTGTCTAAAACAGAACAGTCTGTAACAATCTGAACATTAACCATACTTATGGTACTTGAAAAATTCTGCAAAAATTAGGAAAAATAAACAATTTGTATATAAAGACAGTGCAAAAATAATCATAACATTTTGACCTTCCAGTAAAACATTACAAATCGCGCACTACAGCCAAAGTTTCTGTCCTACACCATACAAACCAAGAAGCATTGTAAACATCCTAAAGGCAAACCTTGGCACCATATTTTTATAATACAATGGAATTGTACAAGGGGATAATTATTTTTGTTGAAAATTTTCTGTAATCAAGATTCACAAAGTTTCCTTGAGCATGAACAAAGTTCAAGGCTAGCTCCCACTTTAACAATGCTCGTCTTTCTCACTTTCGCTTTTCTTTTTGAAAAAGTTTTAGGTTCCCCTTTTTATTTTTTTGTTTTTAAACTAAATAAAAGCACTAAACAGAATAAATGACTCCCTAAAACTTCCGGGTTGTCTCCCTGGCAGCGCTTTCTTTAAAGCCATTAAGCTAGGCATATAGTGCTCAAGTAATGGATCCACCCGGATCCCAAGGTATATCAAAGCCAATTTTAATTTGCAATGATTTGGAATTTAGTAGTGAGCACAAAGTAACATAAATCAAGCAATGATGAAGTCCAACTCTCTTCCTATGCATCGGCATGTCATAAAAGAACAATTCATGCACACATAGTAAAGGCCAATGCATAGTATAAACAGTTTCTTGCAATTTTATCATGTTGGAAACATAGAGATGCGGAGATGTAGTTCCTCTCTCATAATAATTGCAAGTAGGAGCATAAAGCACATGCATATTATTTCTATCAAAATCATCATGTGTAATAGTAAAACGCAACCCATCAATATAACCCTTAATAAGCACAAACTTCTTCGATATAGTGTAGTTTGGAGAATTCAAAAAGATAATAGGACTATCATGCGTGGGTGCAATAGAAACAATTTCATGTTTAACATAAGGAACTATAGAAAGTTCATCTCCATAAGCATAATTCATATTGGCATCTTGGCCACAAGCATAGCAAGCATCATCAAAAAGGGGTATTTCAAGAGAATCAACGGGATCATAACAATCATCATAGCAATCATACTTCGGTAAGCACGAAGGGAAATTAAACAATGTATGAGTTGAAGAGTTACTCTCATTAGAAGGTGGGCACGGGTAGCTAATCCGCTCTTCCTCCTTTTGTTCTTCGCTCTCCTCCTCATCTTTTTCATCCAATGAGCTCACAGTTTCATCAATTTCTTCTTCCATAGACTCCTGCAAAATATTAGTCTCTTCTTGGACAGCGGAGATTTTCTCAATAAATGCATCAATATCGTCATTGTATTCATAATTCTCATAGCAATATTTAAGGATAGCTAAATTTTTAGGTCTATAAACTGAATCATCAAAATCTTCAAATTCTTTAAACAAAGATTCAATTTCACATGCACCCTTAAAAGCAACAAATTCTTCTATTTGTTCCACATCATAGTAATCATATATACCTCTAGCATAAGAAGCCAAGGTTTCATTATCATTAAATTTGCATGAAAAGGGAAGGTGTGGAGCCTTCATCCTAGAGCAACAAGTATAATCGTATCTCAAGCATAGTTGCCTTGCATACCACTTCAACATATAAATTTGATCCCATAAAAGTTCCCCTTTTTGAGTCAAATGATAATCCCTAAAGTATTCATGTTGATGCAACGTGTCTCCCATTACAAAGTTGAACGGGGTTTTCTCAGGATTACCAAAGTAGTACATAGTATTTGTCACATGATGAGCATTGAGGGTTTTAGGAGGTTCCCCATCTCCATGAGCAGCAAGTGCACCTGATTTTTTTGGTATTTTGTGTTCCATATCCATAACTAAAGATAGAGAACAACCAAGATCAGCAAATAAAAAGTACTTAGTGATAAAGCAAACAAGCACACACGAGAATATTCACCCCACGCTATTGCTCCCCGGCAACGGCGCCAGAAAAAGGGCTTGATAACCCACAAGTGTAGGGGATCAATTGTAGCCTCTTTCGATAAGTAAGAGTGGTGAACCCAATGAGGAGCTAAAGGTAGACAAATATTCCCTCGAGTTCTATTGACCACCGATACAACTCTACGCACGCTTCACATTTGCTTTACCTAGAACAAGTATGAAACTAGAAGTGCTTTGTAGGTGTTTTTGGATAGGTTTGCAAGATAATAAAGAGTACGTAAATAAAAACTAGGGGCTGTTTAGATAAAGACACAATAGAGTAAATATAGTGAGTGTGGAAAAGTGGTGGTAGGAGTTGCGAAATTGTCCCTAAGCAATTGACTACTTTATTAGACCGATAGCAAGTTTTATGTGGGAGAGGCCACTGCTAGCATGTCATCCCTGACTTGGAATTCTATGCACTTATGATTGGAACTATTAGCAAGCGTCCGCAACTACTAACGTTCATTAAGGTAAAACCCAACCATAGCATTAAGATATATTGGTCCCCCTTCAATCCCGTATGCATCAATTTCTATGCTAGGTTGAAGCTTCTGTCACTCTTGCCCTCCAACACATAGTCCTATCAACATACAACTAACCCTATGGTGTGATCCACGCGCGCGCTCATATGATGGGCACCAAAGGACACCAACATAACCACAAGAAAATTAAATCAATCATAGCAATTCATCAACCACCGATAGGACAACGAAAATCTACTCAGACATCATAGAATGGCAACACATCATTGGATAATAATATGAAGCATAAAGCACCATGTCCGAGAATGGATCTGTCTCTCTTTGTTTCTACGCTCTTAGATCTGGCCTTTCACCATTTCTTTTATAATCTAAGATCCGTAACTCCGATTGGGCTGAATTTTGGACACAATCTCTATCCGGAAATTAGCTTTCTTGCAGCGAAAGAAGGGCTCCAACCACCTTACGGGGTGGCCACGAGGGTCCAGGGCGCGCCTGACCCCCTGGGGCGCGCCCCCTGCCTCGTGCCCCCCTCGGGCATCGTATTGCGTTGATTCTTCTTCCCAAAAATCATAAATATTCCAAAAAAAATCTCCGTCAGTTTTTATCCCTTTTGGACTCCGTTTGATATGGGTTTTCTACGAAACAAAAAACATGCAACAGAGAGGAACTGGCACTGGGCACTGGATCAATATGTTAGTCCCAAAAATAGTATAAAAAGTTGCCAAAAGTATATGGAAGTTGTAGAATATTGGCATGGAACAATAAAAAGATACGACGGAGACGTATCAAGCAGTGAGTCCAGAGAATTGGTAGAGTTGATCCTGTGCAAGCCAGTCATCCATTTATTGCTGTCTAGTCCATCTCGGACACATATTTTTTTCATTCTGGAAAGCTTGTACAGATCAGGTGCAATGTCCGTTGGTGCCATCCCATGAAGCCACCCGTCAGTCTTGAAACTCGCTTTTTTCCATTACCAATTTTGGTTGCAGAGTAGGCAGCAAAAATTTGACGATCAGAGGCATCACACGGCGTGGGCGTGCCCTTCCACGGCCTATCAATGTTGTCCCATTCGTACCATGGCCAACGCAGGCAAAGGGCCCTACTGTATGCAGTCAGATCTTTGATGCCCAGCCCGCCAACAGTCTTTGGAGCACAAATCCGCTTCCAATTAACCAGACACTTTCCACCATAAGCCTCATCATTGACGTTCCATAGGAATTTCCGTCGCAGCTTGTGGATTTGTTTCTCAGCCCATTTGTCCAAAGCAAAAGCAGTGAGGTAGTAGGTCAGAGTAGAGGTAAGAACAGAGTTGATGAGGAGCAATCTGCCTGGTCGCGTGAAAAATCTTCCTTTCCAAGGTCAAAGGCATACGGCAAGCTTATCCAATAGAGGCTGAACCTCAATTCTTCTTGGTTTTCGTAGCGAGAGTGGTAGTCCCAGGTATCTACAGGGTAGGGATCCCAAAGAGCCTCCGAAAGCCTCCAGAAGGGAAACAAGATCAGAGCTGTCACATTTGACTGGGTACGCTACGCATTTTGTAGGGTTGATCTTGAGTCCCGAGACGTCAGTAAAAAGCTTAAGGATGGAGAGCACTACCCTCAGGTCTGAGATGTTTGGCTGAATGAACAAGGCAGTGTCGTCAGCATAGAAACTCACTCGTAGCCTAGCAGAGGGAATTAGCATAGGGGATAGGATCGGCAAGCTTGTTGCACGGTTCAGGATCTTTTGAAGCGGATCCAAGGCAAGGATGAAAAGCATCGGCGAAAGGGGGTCTCCCTGCCGGAAGCCACAGTGGTGCTGGAAAGGAACGCCTGTTGATCCATTAAGGAGCACATGTGAGGAGGCCGAGGCGAGCAAGATGCAGACCATATTCCTCCATTTCTGGCCAAAGCCATAACTCTCCATGACCTGTAGCAGATATCCCCAACCAATCGAGTCAAAAGCATTTACAAAGTCAAGCTTGAGGAAAAGCAGGCTCTTCTTCTTTTGATGTGCATCCTTGATGACGTTCTTAACATAAAGAAAATTGTCCTGGATTGATCTTCCTAGAATGAAGGTGCTCTGAGTGACTGACACAAGTTTTTGCAATTCAGGGCCAAGGCGGCTGGCAAGCACTTTGCAGATGATTTTGGCCACACTATGCATCAAGCTGATCGGCCTATAATCCGAAGGCATGGCGGCACCCTCTTTCTTAGGTATAAGCACCAAGTTTGCAGAGTTTAGAATCTTCCACTGGTCTTTTAGGAGGAAAAGGCTGTTGAAGACCTGAAGCAGATCATGCTTAACAAGCAGCCAAAACCTCTTGAAAAAGCCTCCAGTGAAGCCATTGGGGCTAGGGGCCTTTTCAGCATGGGCCTCAAAAATAGCTCGCTTGATCTCGTCCTCAGTGAATTGCTCATCTAGGTGCTGCAGATTTGCCCGCTGAATTCCCAGGCAGCCCCAGTTTAAGCTGGAGGTTAGAGGGGTCACAGTTCCTAGGATGCTTTTGAAGTGCTTCAGGAGGATAGCCGCCTTCTCATTGTGATCATTTTTCCCCATTCTGTCCAAAGAGCAAAGCAATGTGGTGTTTCCTTCGTCTGCCATTTGCCCTTAGGTGAAAATTTTTTGTGCTCACATCTCCCGATCTGATAGTGGTAAGCCTTGATCTCTGCTTCCATTGAATCCTCTCAATGGCGGCAATTCCTAGCAGCTTTGCCTTCAAGTTCCTTCTGAGTGCCCACTCGTCAGCAGAGAGCTCTCTGTCCTCCATCGCCAAGTCTAGTTGGAGCAGCACCTCATTTGCAACGTCAGTTGCAAGATTGGCCTTTTTCCTCAATTCTTTGTTCCACTTTTTGAGAGCCGCCGCCGTTCTGGAAAGCTTCGCATGCAGAATTCTGATTGGGTCAGTCGTCCTCAATGGTTTGGTCAAGGCCTCCGAAACAATCTCATCAATCCCTTGCAGGTTAAGCCAAAACGATTCAAATCCGAAGGCCTTGGACTTTGTGAGATCCATTTTCCTCATGACCAGAGGGCAGTGGTCTGAAAGAGCCATAGAAGCAGGGGCCAGGTGGTATTGCGGGAATCTTGCTTCCCAATCAACTGAGAAAAGCAGTTTATCAATCCTAGTAAGAGTGGTGCGCTCTCTTTCATTCGACCAGGTAAAATGCCTGCCAAAGAGGGGCATCTCTCGTAGCTGTAGGGAATCAATCCAATTTCTGAAATGACCAAGCATGGGAAGGTTGATGTTGTTGTTACTCTTGTCGACTGTGCATGCAATCAGGTTGAAGTCACCAAGCAGTAGCCACTCCTTTCTGACCAGTGGCTTGAGGTCCCGAATCTCCTGAAGGAAAGCGATCTTGTAAGCGTCAAGCTGAGGCCCATAGACGATAGTAATGGACCAAGAAAAGTTGTTGGATCGATCGGTGATGGTTCCCGTGATGGAGTGAAGGCAATGAACAACAGGATCTCTAGTGATTGTGAAGTCATCAGAGCAGGCAATCAGAATTCCACCCCTAGAACCCAAAGCAGGTAGGCAGATGAAGTTGTCACGGAATTTCTGTCCAGCGGCCTCGGCCACAAAATCTCTATCAATCTGCTGGATTTTGATCTCTTGCAAACAAACAATGTTGTAGCCTTTATCGGCGATCATCTTGGCCACAACCCTTCTCTTAGCAGGACACCCCAAGCCTCTCACATTCCAATTGAAGATGGAAACATCCATGGGAAACAATACAGACTCAACCTCAGACAGAAGCAGAAAGAGCAGGTACAGTTACAGGTGGTATAGACACGAGCTAACGAAGCTGCCTACGAAAAAGAGCAAAGCAGCACAAAGGACACTAATGAGGCAACTAACATTGGGAAACTTTGGAACACATAACAGCCAAGCAACCGACACTAGGCGGTGGTTGCCGCCGGCTTCGCCTTGCTCGCAGGCATCTTTATCTTTGTTGGCACGCCAACATCAACCAAGGTAGTAACCATGTCAACAAAGCCACAAGGGAGAGGTTTCTTGTACATGTCCTTGTAGCGCTGAACGTCCTCCTGCGTGGCCTTGTCATCTCCAGAGCAGAATCCCACCTTCTTGAGAAGGACGAACAAGGCCTTCTCCATGGGCGAGAGGTCTCTGGTTGATTTTGCAGCGAGCCTTCCGCTGTGGCGTGCCGCCCCCGGCCCCGCTATGGAGCTGGGAGCCCTTGCCGGCGTTGATTGGGGCAGATTCGAGGCCGGCAACGGCGTGGCTGGAGCCATGTCAGAAGGCGGCTCAGTCGGCGATGCAGGCAGGAGGAGCGGCGGGAGTGTGGGGGCATACAACTCTTGAAGAAAGGCGGCGAGCGGATCAGCCGCCTGGGCCACATCCGCCTGCCCATGGCCTTGGCTTTGGTTCGGGGGAATGGATGGCACAAGCAAGCCCATCGAGGAAGCAGGCGTCCCAACATGAGTGGGAGCCTGGTTCTTGTCAACCATCAACACTGGATGCTTTTCTTGATTTCTACCTTCGTCGATTTCATCATCACGAAGAGCTTGGAAATCGTTTTCGTTATCCCTTGCATATTATAGTTCATCACGAAGTTCTAGTAACTTGGTGATGGTGACTAGAGAACTCTGTCAATCACTATCTTATCTGGAAGATTAACTCCCACTTGATTCAAGTGAAGCCCCAATTCTAAGCCGTAAAGCATGGCGTACTAAACGATCAAGTAGTCATCATATCAAGCTTGCCAAACGTTCATAACGTCTGCATCTGCTCCTGCAATCGGTCTGTCACCTAGCGATGCATCAAGGACATAACTCTTCTGTGCAGCAATGATGATAATCCTCAGATCACGGATCTAATCCGCATCATTGCTACTAACATCTTTCAACTTAGTTTTATCTAGGAACATATCAAAAATAAAACAGGGGAGCTAAACGCGAGCTATTGACCTACCACATAGATATGCAAATACTATCAGGACTAAGTACATGATAAATTAAAGTTCAATTAATCATATTACTTAAGAACTCCCACATAGATAGACATCCCTCTAGTCATCTAAATGATCACGTGATCCAAATCAACTAAACCATGTCCGATTATCACGTGAGATGGAGTAGTTTTCAATGGTGAACATCACTATGTTGATCATATCTACTATATGATTCACGCTCGACCTTTCGGTCTCCAGTGTTCCGAGGCCATATCTGCATATGCTAGGCTCGTCAAGTTTAACCCGAGTATTCTGCGTGTGCAAAACTGGCTTGCACCCATTGTATGTGAACGTAGAGCTTATCACACCCGATCATCACGTGGTGTCTCGGCACGACTAACTTTCGCAACGGTGCATACTCAGGGAGAACACTTATACCTTGAAATTTAGTGAGAGATCATCTTATAATGCTACCGCCGATCTAAGCAAAATAAGATGCATAAAAGATAAACATCACATGCAATCAATATAAGTGATATGATATGGCCATCATCATCTTGTGCCTTTGATCTCCATCTCCAAAGTACCATCATGATCACCATCGTCATCGGCGCGACACCTTGATATCCATCGTAGCATCCTTGTCGTCTCGCCACCTATTGCTTCTACGACTATCGCTACCGCTTAGTGATAAACTAAAGCAATTACATGGCGATTGCATTTCATACAATAAAGCGACAACCATATGGCTCCTGCCAGTTGCCGATAACTCTGTTACAAAACATGATCATCTCATACAATAAAATTTAGCATCATGTCTTGACCATATCACATCACAACATGCCCTTCAAAAACAAGTTAGACGTCCTCTACTTTGTTGTTGCAAGTTTTACGTGGCTGCTACGGGCTGATCAAGAACTGTTCTTACCTACGCATCAAAACCACAACGATATTTCATCAAGTATGTGTTGTTTTAACCTTCACAAGGACCGGGCGTAGCCATACTCGATTCAACTAAAGTTGAAGAAACTGACACCCGCCATCTACCTGTGTGCGAAGCACGTCGGTAGAACCAGTCTCGCGTAAGCGTACGCGTAATGTCGGTCCGGGCCGCTTCATCCAACAATACCGCCGAATCAAAGTATGACATGCTGGTAAGCAATATGACTAGTATCGCCCACAACTCACTTGTGTTCTACTAGTGCATATAACATCTACGCATAAACCTAACTTGGATGCCACTGTTGGGGAACGTAGTAATTTCAAAAATTTCCTAATCACACGCAAGATCATGGTGATGCATAGCAACGAGAGGGGAGAGTGTTGTCCACGTACCCTCGTAGACCGAAAGTGGAAGCATTATGACAACGCGGTTGATGTAGTCGTACGTCTTCACGATCAACCGATCCTAGTACCGAACGTACGGCACCTCCGCGATCTACACACGTTCAGCTCGGTGACGTCCCACGAACTCACGATCCAGTAGAGCTTCGAGGGAGAGCTTCGTCAGCACGACGGCGTGATGACGGTGATGATGAAGTTACTGGCGCAGGGCTTCGCCTAAGCACTACGACGATATGACAGAGGTGGATTATGGTGGAGAGGGGCACCGCACACGGTTAAAAGATCAATGATCAACTTGTGTGTTTATGGGGTGCCCCCTCCCCCGTATATAATGGAGTGGAGGAGGGGGAGGAGGCCGGCCTCCTAGGCGCGCCCCAAGGGGAGTCCTACTCCCATCGGGAGTAGGATTCCACCCCTTCCAAGAGTAGGAGTAGGAGGAAAGGAAGGAGGAGAGAGGGGGAAGGAAAAAGGGGGGCGCCGCCCCCTTCCTTGTCCAATTCGAACTAGAGGGGGAGGAGGTGCGCGGCCTGCCCTGGCCGCCCCTTCCTCTCTCCACCAAGGCCCATGAGACCCATTACACTCCCCGGAGGGTTTCGGTAACCCCCCGGTACTCCGGTATTTGTCCAAACTCACTCGGAACCCTTCCGAAGTCCAAACATAGTCATCCAATATATCGATCTTTATGTCTCGATCATTTTGAGACTCCTGGTCATGTCCGTGATCATATCCGGGACTCCGAACTATCTTCGGTACATCAAAACACATAAACTCATAATACCGTTCGTCACCGAACGTTAAGCGTGCGGACCCTATGGGTTCGAGAACTATGTAGACATGACCAAGACTCATTTCCGGTCAATAACCAATAGCAGAACCTGGATGCTCATATTGGTTCCTACATATTCTATGAAGATCTTTATCGGTCAAACCACATAACAACATACGTTGTTCCCTTTGTCATCGGTATGTTACTAGCCTGAGATTCGATCGTCGGTATCTCAATACCTAGTTCAATCTCGTTACCGGCAAGTCTCTTTACTCGTTTCGTAATGCATCATCCCGCAACTAACTCATTAGTTACAATGCTTGCAAGGCTTATAGTGATGTGCATTACCGAGACGGCCCAGAGATACCTCTCCGACAATCGGAGTGACAAATCCTAATCTCGATATATGCCAACTCAATAAGTACCATCGGAGACACCTGTAGAGCACCATTATAATCACTCAGTTACATTGTGATGTTTGGTAGCACGCAAAGTGTTCCGCCGGTATTCGGGAGTTGCATAATCTCATAGTCATAGGAACATGTATAAGTCATGAAGTAAGCAATAGCAACATACTAAACGATTAAGTGCTAAGCTAACGGAATGGGTCAAGTCAATCACATCATTCTCTAATGATGTGATCTTGTTAATCAAATGACAAGTCATGTCTATGGCTAGGAAACTTAACCATCTTTGATTCAACGAGCTAGTCAAGTAGAGGCATACTAGTGACACTCTGTTTGTCTATGTATTCACACATGTATCAAGTTTCCGGTTAATACAATTCTAGCATGAATAATAAACATTTATCATGAAATAAGGAAATAAATAATAACTTTATTATTGCCTCTAGGGCATATTTCCTTCATCTCTAGGAGGAACAGGTTGTACCGCTGTTCCTCCTGCGCCTGCTGGAACACCGACAAAGGTGCAGACGCAGGCTGCACCTCCACCATGGCGCCGCTGAACTGCGTGTGCACCTTCTCCATGGTGAAGTCGACGTGCAAAGGAGGTGCGGGAGCCATGGCGGAGTCGTCGGAGCCCGTCTCCATCATGGTGTCGTCCTCGTCATTGGAGACCGCGAACTGGCCTGCAAGCCGGCCTCAATCCGCCTGGCACAACGGCTATGCCAGACGGTGGCAAGGGCGGTTGTCGTGGTACTAAGACTGATAGTAGAATAGGGAGGTAAGTATGGAGAGGCAAGATCCTAGCTATGGTGAAGTTGTACACATGAGTTTTACGAGTTCAGGCCCTTCTCGGAAGAAGTAACAGCCCTACGTCTCGGAGCCCGAAGGCGGTCGACTGGATTATGTATGTGTGTGTTTACAGGGGTGCGAACCCTTGTCCCAGAGGAGGGGGTCGCTTATATAGAGTGCGCCAGGACCCCAGCTCCCCTCCGTTAGACAGGGTTCAATGTTCATAAAGAAGGAGCGTTACATGTAACGTCCGTAGTAAAGTTCTATAAATGACTATTAAGTCTAAAAGTAAATGCCCGACCGTTGTTGTGCAGACTGACTTTAGATCTTCTGTATGTCGAGTGGCTTTTACAACTGGTCGAGTGACATTGACTCTCCCGAGTGGAATGCCTCTGGTCGAGTGGATGATGGTACCCTTCAAATGCTTCTGTATTTAAGATGATGTCCTTGGGGAGGGTATCTAGGTCAGGCCTATGACCCTATCCTAGGTACATAGCTTCATCATTAGCCCCCAAATGGATCAAGGTTTGAATGGAGAAGGAGTTGAAAATACTTCCGACTCAATTTTCGCGCTTCGAATGTGTCTTACTTGGGACGATGAGCCAATCGTGATGACATCAACTTCTTTTTCAGTCGCCTCGGTCCATTCTTAGTTTTGTCGAGTGAACTTTTACTGGAAAGCTTCGAGTGTAGATATGGAGAAGATCTCCCGTCTGACAGGTTGTTCTGCTGTCCGCAGATCTTGCGGGATTCGAATTATGGGAAGCGCGCGAGGCGGAGGAGGTCGTACTAGTCGGGTTGGATAAGGCAGTGTCGCCTCGATTTTTGCGCCACCTTTTTCGCCACGTATAGCGCGTGCACTGTTGCGGGATTTTATAAGATCGCCCGGGCCTACCGGTCAGTCACTCGGAAGCGACCTCATATAAGGTGCCGGACGGGGGTTTTTGAACAGTGCGTCCCCATTCTTCTTCTTTCCTCCCTGTTTTCTCCACTGCATCTGCACCTGCCCCAGCGCCGCCGCCCCATTCGAGCTCTGCTCGCCGCGATGGGGAAGGAGAAGTCGGTGGCTTTGGAGCGCGCGAAGAAGGCAACGACGAAGGCAAAGGGGAAGAAGTCTAGCCGGGGCGGATCCTCCTCGAGGTCCGGCCTGCCGCCGGGTTGGATCCAGGGTGACTGGATTCGCTCGATGATCCATCAGGACGACATCGACGACCTGGTCGAGGGGGGACTAATCCCCCACGAATCAGCGCGGCTCTCGGGGAACGAGACTGAGCCGCAACCACAGGAGGGTGAGTGCGTTCTCCTCTCCACTCACGTCGACCACGGGTTTTCTTTGCCTCCTCACCCTTTCTTTCGAGGTTTCTTGAATTTCTTTGGGTTGCAACTCCACCACTTTACCCCAAACACCATCGTGTATCTTACTGCTTTTGTGTCCATGTGCGAGATCTTCCTGGGTTGTCGGCCACACTGGGGTTTTTTCAAACACATATTCATGTGTCGTTCTCAGTCGGTCAAGAAGGCTAACCCGAGTGACGAGAGGACGCACGTGATCCAGATGTGCGGGGGTATTGGAATTCAGATGAGGGGTAAAAGCTCTTTCCCAGCCATGATCCTTCCCGAGTCGGTCCAAGGGTGGCAGTCGACCTGGTTGTACTGCAAAGACCAGCTGACCCCAGGTCAGTCGACTGGACTTCCTCCCTTTTCCATGGCCTGAGTGGAGAAGCTCTCTGCTTTGAAAGTGACCCCAGAGGAGAAGGCACAAGTGAAGGTGCTGGTCGAGCGAGTAGTTCAGCTTGTCCGTGATGGGGTAACCGGTATGGATCTGTTGGAGGTCTTCCTCAAGCGATGCATTCAACCCCTTCAAGCTCGTGACCATCCGATGTGGATGTATTCGGGCACTAACGACACCACTCGGATCCATCCAGAGGAAGTCGATGAAGCTACGTTGGAGGGGTATCACTAGCAACAAAGATAACCCCAGGGGGTCCAGGAGGATCCCTCCACTCGACAACTCGTACGAAACAGAGAAGGTATGACTCCAAATGGTCGAGTGTCTTCTTGATTTATCAAGTAACTGTTTGCTATCATCCGACTGACTCCTGTCTTGATTGTTGTCTTCCAGGCCCTGACTGAGATGTACTCGATGCCCAACGGGGAGCAGGAGCAGGACCCAGAGGGAGAGGCGAGTGGAGGCGAAAGCGACGAGTGTCATTCTGATGGTGAAGAGGACGAGGATAGCGATGACCCGAGTGATGAAGAAGAGGTCGACTCTCCTCCCCGTAGGGAAAGACGATCCAAGCTTACTCACTATCCAGCAAGCGCCCGCGGCAAAGCGACCACGCAAACTGGGCAGTCATCAAAGCGCCCTCGGACGCCTTCTCCAGCACCGACTGAAAAGGCACCGAAGCAACCGAAGGTTGCGCCGTCCAAACCGCCAAAAGCCTTGTCCAAGATCAAAGTGGTCATCCCCATTGCTTCCGGGTATTAGTTGAACTTGATTTCTTGTTTTAGTATGAATTTGGATTTAAGTCGATTCATTTTGACAGACATGACCGACTGAATTCTGAAATTTGTAGTGCTGCTACCTCTGGGACTTCTGCTTACAAGAATGAGGACGAGGAGATGGAGGATGCAGTCACCTCTAATCTGAGTACCACTCTCATAATCTTGTCTTTATTTTCTCGGCTGTTTCGTGGGTCGACTGAATTCTGGTGGTTGATCTTTTTCGCAGCTCTTTCCAATGTCATTGATCGTTCGGCTGATGATGAAGACGTGCTGCTGAGGCCTAGGAAAAGAGGAAGTAGGAAGACTTCAGCCGACAAGGTGCCTCCGTCGACGCTGGTGACGGAACCAGTGATCCAGGGAGCCGGGGACACCAACCGGACTGCTGTAACTTTCGCCATACCGCTGACGAGTGCTCAGCCTTTAGCATCGATTGCCCAGACTCCAGACAATCCATATTCACTCTTTGCTGCACATCACATCCCAGAGGACCAAGCGGGTGTTGCCAGGGAGGCTATTCGCCAACCGAGCATCATGATGGAGCGGATGAAGGTGATCCGAGAGGCTAGCCAAGCTGCTTACGATGCTAGTTCAGCACTTCAGAGCAACGTCCAGGTTAGTTGATCGCCGACCGACCCTTCAGTTTGCCGCTTGTTCTGTTAGGATATGGTATCTGAAAACTTTCTTAGAGGAATCTTTCCATCAATCTGCGTCTTGCATTTGTACACCCACTGGGTGTTTTGACGTGTCACTAAGTAAACTTGCACTTTGGACTGAGTATGTTGTTGTTGATTGAATCCTTGGACCAGTGGGGGCACGCTGAGTGCACCCATCGGGTGTAGTCCCCGAGACCATAATTGACTGCGGGCAGTCGACTGTGGTCTGAGAATCGGAATTGGGTCTTTTACATCTGTGTCCCTAACTCGAACCCACTACTCACATTTGCCCCTAATTCAAAAGCCTGCTCAAAAATGCCCCTCCGCCATTAGGTGCCCTTACAGAAATGCCCTTCCGTCCCGTTTCCGTCTGGTCAAAGGGGTTTGACTGTCTACTGGGTGTTTATTGGACATTTTGCCCCTGCCTCCATGTATCACTTACATGTGGGACCCGATCAAGAAAAAAATAAAAAGAAAAAACTCTTTCTCTCACCCCTCTCTCTAACACACTTACATGTGGCCCCCTCACGGTGTCTCTCTCACCTCCCACCTCTCTTCCCCTACCTCACGACCTCTCTCTCTCACTTCCGGCGCGCGCCGGCTGCCCAGGGACCGTGCGCCGCCGCCGCTAGCTCCCCACGCGCCGCACCCCTTCCTCCACACCTCCCCCTCTCCCTCCCTCCTTCCCTCTCCCTCCCTCCCTCTCCCTTCCTCCCTGTGCAGAGCGCCACCGTCGCCGCTGCCTTCGTCTCCGCGTGACCAACGGCAACCCCAAGCGCCACCACCTCGCCAGGAAGCTTGTACGAGATGCCCTCGCCCTCCCAGCTTACGAATTTGACCAGAGAAACTCAGGACCGAGTGCCACAATGCATATTCCCCGCCTCCGATCTCGAATAGCCGCCGCCGATTCGACGCCATTGAAGCTCCCTGGCCGACCCCTTACGTTCCCCGAGCATCCTGAGGTACCTCGAAAGATGTGAGCGTCCTCTACCGAAGGCCTCGTGACCTCCGGTCGTCTTCCCCGCGAGCTCCGAGCACTGCCATGGCCGCCGTCGTTGAAGTACACACTTCAGTCTTCCTCGAGCCCCAGCAGCGTCGCCATCGTGCCCCTAGTCATCTCCTTAGTCTCGCACATCCTGTTAGCCTCTCCCTCTTGCACAGTAGCTCGCCCGCTTCCGCCGCCCAGAGTCGCCGCAGGAACGGTCTTCGCCATCAACTCCGGCGACCATATGGTCTTAAGACACCATATGTGGACGCGGTCGAGCCAAGGCTATCGTGTGGTTCCCTCAGCCGGCCTCCCCGCAGCCTCCTGGTGTGCCTCCGCCGCGAGATTTGGTTGCCGCCGGGAACCCTGAAGGAATTAGTTTAGGTGCACATTAGTTTAATTTAATATAAACGAGAATATTCAGCATAGGAGTTTACGAGAAAATAATTGAACAATGACACGTGGGCCCTATACAGAGTTTGACCAGTCCATATCTGGTTTTATTTTTATTTTTATTATTAGTTGGGACCCACGTGTAAGTGAGAGATAGAGGGGTGGGAGAAAGCGTTTTTTCTTTTTCTTTTTTCTTTGAGTGGGTCCCACATGTAAGTGACACACGGAGGCAAGGCAAAATGTCCAAAAAACGTCCGGTAGATGGTCAAAGGCCTTTGACCTAACGGAAACGGCACGGAAGGGCATTTCTATAAGGTCATCTAACGGCGGAGGGGCAAATTTGAGCAGGCTTCGAAACTAGGGGCATATCTGATTAGGTGGTTCGAGTTAGGGACAGAAATGCAAATGGCCCATCGGAATTTCCTCACTCGGCTTGGACGGACCATGACAAGTGGAACCTGAACCAGTGGGGGCACACTGAGTGCACCCACTGGGTGTAGTCCCTGAGACCATGGTCGACTGCGGGTAGTCGACTATGGTCTAAGAGCAACCTTCTCTCTTTTTTTACACTCAACCTGGACATAACGCATCGAGTGGAAACTGGACTAGTGGGAGCATGCTAAGTGCACCCACTGGGTGTAGTCCCCGAGGCTACTGTTGGATGTTTGATTCAGCAGTAGTCTTAGAATTTGTTGACTTTAACGCTTTATCTCTCCGAAATAACCAATCTTTTCATCCATCGACTAACTTGTTCTTTGGTTGCAGAAATCTTGTGATCTTGGAGCTCGTTTTGCTGACCTGGAGAAGCAGCAGATTCAACTCAACCTGATCTGGAGTTGGCCAAGGCAGATCTGCAGAAAGCTAAGGATGAAGCCGCTGGTAAGAAAGACTTGTCGACTGATTTATCTCTGAACCGGATTTCATTCTGTTTTTTCTTGAATCAAGCAGTGTTTCTTTCAGAGAAACTGAACCAAGCTCCGGCGAAAAAGGACCAAGATCTGGCGGCCGCGCAGAAAATAGCAGATGAGAAAACCGCACTCGTTGAACAGAAGTTGGCTTTAGTCGGCAAACTGGAGGAAGAAAACGCCAAGCTAAAAGCTTCCCTTGAGGAAGCCAATAAGGAAGCAACTCGCCTGAAGAAGGACAAAGACAATCTGAATGAGAAGATGGAAGGCATTGCTCACAGGAAGAACGATCTGGAGAATTATCTGGGAAGCCTTGGTAAGAAGCTGTTTGTCATGCTTGAAGGTATTTTCTTTGACCCGATTGATTTGTTCCAGTCGACTCAACATATAACCATTGACTCATCCTTGAACTGTGCATGCAGAATTTTGTCGGAACTTCGAGGAAGAGACCGGGCGAATTGAAACAAGCTTGGACCCCATCAACTCTCTAGTGAAGGATGAAGCTGCCATGAACGTACTCTGACTGGAATCTCGCATCGCTGGTGTTGTCGATTATCTCGCTCGACTGAAAGTCGCAATGTCGCGGATTGACACAGCTCTCTGGCCAATGGCGACGTTCCAGAATGACCTCGAGTCTCTAATGGCTTGGCTCAATGAAGTTCCCGGTCGAGTTCAAGAATGGAAGAAGTCTTCTGCCCGGTGCGGCGCTGACATGGCTCTATCTCTGGTTCGTGTCCACTTCCAAAGCGCGGGAAGAGAAGCTGGCAGCGATCAAGGTTGCCAATACCAAGAGGCACGACTTCCAGTCCTTCATGGAGACCTTCATTGCTGCTGCCACTCGGATTGCTGACGGAATCGACTTGGACGAGTTTGTCGAGACTGCCAGCCCTCCTCCTACGGAGTGAACAAACTTTTATGCTCCGCCTTGAATTTGCCTCGGAATGCCGAGTGATTTGGTAACCGTTAAACTCCTTCGGGTTTAATGCCCGAGTACTTTAATCTGCGGTCTTGAACTTTAGGATTTATCTGAATTTGGTCTATCTCTGAATATGCTTGTGTTTGCCTTCGAGTGGAGCCTGTTCTTCACCCGGAATAATCTTTGTACTTGAGATGCAGCCCCGAAGAGGAGGTTCCAGTCGACCTGCACCTCGTCGTCCTTGCAGATAGGGATGAAACACATGTTGTACTTGTGGCACAGCTCTGAAGGAGAAGGTTGCAGTCGACTTGCACCTCGTCGTCCTTGCGGATATGGCTGGAGCACACGTTGTACTTGTGGCGCAGCTCCGGAGGAGAAGCTTGCAGTCGACCTGCACCTCGTCGTCCTTGCGGATAGGGATGAAGCGCATGTTGTACTTGTGGCGCAGCTCTGAAGGAGAAGGTTGCAGTCGACCTGCACCTCGTCGTCCTTGCGAATAGGGATGAAGCACACTTTGTACTTGCGGCGCAGCTCCGAAGGAGAAGGTTTTAGTTGACCTGCACCTCGTCGTCCTTGCGGATATGGGCGTGTTTCAAACTTAGGCGAGTACTGGACTGCAACTAAGCCCCCGAGTGGGAGGGTTGCTGACCACTCGGTAGGATTTCTTAAACTTAGGCGAGTACTGGACTGCAGCGAAGCCGCCGAGTGGGAGGGTTGCTCACCACTCGGTAGATTTTTTAACTTAGGTGAGTACTGGACTGCAGCTAAGCCCCGAGTGGGAGGGTTGCTTCACCACTCGGTAGGATTTCTTAAAACTTAGGCGAGTACTCGACTACAACTAAGCCCCGAGTGGAGGGTTGCTCACCACTCGGCAGGATTTTTTAAACTTAGGCGAGTACTGGACTGCAACTAAGCCCCCGAGTGGGAGGGTTGCTCACCACTCGGTAGGATTTCTTAAACTTAGGTTGAGTACTGGACTGCAACTAAGCCCCCGAGTGGGAGGGTTGCTCACCACTTGGTAGGATTTTTTAAACTTAGCCGAGTACTGGACTGCAGCTAAGCCCCCGAGTGGGAAGGGTTGCTCACCACTCGGTAGGATTTTTAAACTTAGGCGAGTACTGGACTACAACTAAGCCCCCGAGTGAGAGGCTTGCTCACCACTCGGTAGGATTTTTCAAACTTAGGCGAGTACTGGACTACAAACTAAGGCCCCCGAGTGAGAGGCTTGCTCACCACTCGGTAGGATTTTCAAACTAGGCGAGTGCTGGACTGCAGCTTACAAGCCCCCGAGCTGAGAGGCTTGCTCACCACTCGGTAGGATTGTTTCAAAAATTAGGCGGAGTGCTGGACTGCAGCTAAGCCCCGGAGTGGGAAGGGTTGCTCACCAATCGGTAGGATTTCTTAAACTTAGGCGGAGTCTCTGGACTGGCCATCTAAGCCCCGAGTGGGAGGGTTGCTCACCACTCGGTAGGATTTTTTTAAACTTAAGGCCGAGTACTAGACTGGCCAACTAAGGCCCCCGAGTGGGAAGGGTTGCTCACCACTCGGTAGGATCTCTTTTAAACTTAGGCGAGTAATGGACTGCAGCTAAGCCCCCAAGTGAGAGGCTGCTCACCACTCGGTAGGATTTTTCAAACTTAGGCGGAGTGCTGGACTCAGCTAAGCCCCCGAGTGAGAGGCTTGCTCACTACTCGGTAGGATTTTTCAGACTTAGGCGAGTACTGGACTGCAGCTAAGCCCCCGAGTGAGAGGCTTGCTCACCACTCGGTAGGATTTTTCAAACTTAGGCGAGTACTGGACTGCAGCTAAGCCCCCGAGTGAGAGGCTTACTCACCACTCGGTAGGATTTTATAAACTTAGGCGAAACGGATTCGCGGCTAAGCCTCTGAGTGAGAGGCTTGCTCGCCACTCGGAGGATTTTATAAACTTAGGCGAAACAGATTCGCGGCTAAGCCCCCGAGTGAGAGGCTTGCTCACCATTCGGTAGGATTTTCAAACTGAGGCGAAATGGTTTCGCAGCTAAGTCACCCACTGGGAGATTTCAGACACAAACTTAAGCAACGACAATCGTTTTTAGAAGACTGTAAAGCACTTGTCTTTAATAAACAAACTACAAAGGTATTTCTTATTACATCTCATCAGAATGAGTGTTTAAGTATAAAAGGGGCGGAGTAGCTCCGCATTCCAAGCCCGTGGATCGTCTTTCTGATGTTCGACATTATAAACATGGTATGCTCCATTGTGGAGCACTCTGGTGACGATGAAGGGACCTTCCCAAGCAGGGGCGAGCTTGTGTGGTTTCTGCTGATCCACTCGAAGAACCAAGTCTCCCTCTTGAAATGCTCGACCCCTCACGTTTCTGGCGTGGAATCGACGCAAATCTTGCTGATAAATGGTCGACCGGATCAAGGCCATCTCTCTTTCCTCTTCTAGGAGATCAACTGCGTCTTGCCGGGCCTGTTCTGCTTCATCTTCAGAGAAAAGCTCGACTCGGGGTGCATTGTGAAGCAAGTCACTCGATAGAACAGCTTCAGCTCCATAGACCAAGAAGAATGGAGTTCGGCCAGTCGACCGATTAGGAGTTGTCCTCAATCCCCAAAGAACTGATGGAAGTTCATCGACCCTGGAGCCTATTGCATGCTTGAGATCACGCATCAATCGGGGTTTCAGTCCTTTGAGAATCAAGACATTTGCTCTTTCCGCTTGTCCATTCGACTGGGGGTGGGCGACTGAAGCATAGTCGACTCGAGTGCCTTGGGAAGCACAGAAGGCTCTGAACTCATCAGAATCGAAGTTCGACCCATTGTCAGTGATGATGCTGTGCGAAACCTCATATCTGAATGTCAACTCTCTGATGAAGCTGACGGCAGTACTGGCTTCAAGATTCTTGATAGGCTTGGCTTCAATCCATTTGGTAAACTTGTCGACTGCTACAAGCACATGAGAGAAGCTGCTCCTACCAGTCCTCAGGGATCCAACCATATCTAATCCCCAAACAGCAAAGGGCCAGACAAGTGGAATGGTCTTCAGGGCTGATGCAGGCTTGTGGGACATGTTGGAGTAAAACTGGCAGCCTTCACATTTGTCGACTATATCTTTCGCCATTTCATTTGCTCGTGGCCAATAAAATCCTGCTCGGTATGCTTTGGCCACAATGGTCCGAGAGGACGCATGGTGGCCACAGGTCCCCGAGTGGATGTTGTTGAGGATCATTCGACCTTCTTCTGGTGTTATGCATTTCTGGCTGACTCCAGTTACACTTTCTCTGAACAGCTGCCCTCTTATCACATTAAAGGCTTTGGATCGACGAACGATCTGTCGAGCTTCCTCTTCATCCTCTGGGAGTTCCCTCCTAAGGATGTACGCAATGTATGGCACTGTCCAGTCGGGAGTGATGACCAAAACTTCCATGATCAAATCGACCACGTCTGGAACTTCGACTTTAGTCGGATCTGTGCCACTCTTATGCTGCGGGGGCTCTTCAGTGAAAGGATCTTCTTGAACTGAAGGTGTATGAATGTGTTCCAAAAACACGTTACTGGGAATGGCCTCCCTCTTGGAACCTATCTTTGCCAAATCATCAGCTGCTTGATTTTTCAGTCGAGGTATATGATGGAGCTCTAACCCTTCAAACTTCTTTTCCAACTTTCTCACTGCATTACAGTAACCAGTCATAGCTGGGCTTCTAACGTCCCACTCCTTCATCACTTGATTAACTACCAAATCCAAGTCACCGTAGACCATGAGGCGACGGACGCCGAGTGAAATGGCCATACGCAACCCATACAAAAGTCCTTCATATTCAGCTTCGTTGTTGGAGGAATCAAAGTGAATCTGGAGGACATATCTGAGCGTGTCTCCTCGGGGGGATACCAATACCACCCCAGCACCGGAACCATTCAGCATCTTGGAATAGTCAAAGAACATGGTCCAATGCTCCGAGTGAACTTGAGTCGGTAGTTGCTGTTTGATCCACTCGGCGAGGAAATCTGCTATTGCTTGGGACTTGATAGCTTTCTTTGCCTCAAACTTGATATCCAAGGGAAGGAGTTCAATCGCCCATTTTGCCACTCGACCAGTTGCATCTCTGTTGTTAAGAATCTCTGATAATGGTGCGTCGTTGACGACTGTAATGGAGTGATCAGAGAAATAGTGTGCAACCTTCTTCGTGGTTATGTAAATCCCATAGACAAGCTTCTGATAATGCAGATATCTTTGTTTGGATGGAGTCAGGACTTCAGAAACATAGTACACTGGGCGCTGAACTTTATAGGTTTTTCCTTCTTCTTCCCGCTCGACCATGAGTACTGTACTGACAACTTGTCCAGTGGCTGCAATATAAAGCAGTAAAGGCTCTTTGCTGATTGGGGCAACGAGCACCGGCTGGGTGGAAAGCAGGGCTTTGAGCTCTACAAACACTGCATCAGCTTCAGGAGTCCACTCAAACTTATCAGATTTCTTCATCAGTCGGTAAAGAGGCAATGCCTTTTCACCGAGGCGAGAAATGATTCGACTCAAGGTGGCCAAACAACCAGTAAACTTCTGGACATCGTGCACACGCACAGGGCATTTCATCCGAAGTATAGCACCAACTTTCATTGGGTTAGCGTCGATCCCTCGTTCGGAAACGAGGAAACCGAGTAATTTTCCGCCAGGAACTCCGAATGTGCACTTTGATGGATTAAGCTTGATATCATACCTTCTGAGGTTGGCAAAGTTTTTAGCAAGGTCAGCCAGCAAGTCGGAACCTTTACGCGACTTGACCACAATATCATCCATATAAGCTTCCACATTCCGACTGATTTGAGTGAGCAAACACTTCTAAATCATTCTCATGAATGTGGCTCCGGCGTTCTTGAGGCCCAATGGCATGGTGACGTAACAGAAGCACCCGAATGGAGTGATGAAAGTTGTTTTTATCTCATCGGGTCCATACAGTCGGATCTGATGATACCCGGAATAGGCGTCCAAAAAGGACAAGTGCTCACACCCCGCAGTCGAGTCGACTATTTGGTCGATGCGGGGGAGAGGAAAATGATCTTTCGGGCAGGCCCGATTTATATGCTTGAAGTCAATGCACATGCGAAGTGAGTCGTCCTTCTTGGGGACCATGACAACATTGGTGAGCCACTCGGAGTGGTAAATCTCTCGGATGAACTCAGCTGCCAGGAGCCGATCCACTTCTTCACCAATTGCTTTTCTCTTCTGTACGGCGGACCGTCGAAGATGTTCCTTGACTGGTTTCACTTTTGGGTCGACTCGTAAACGGTGCTCAGCCAGCCCCCTGGGAACACCCGGCATGTCAGAAGGTTTCCATGCAAAGATGTCCCAGTTCTCACGGAGGAACTGGATGAGCGCTTCTTCCTATTTGCCGTCGAGTGTTGTGGAGATATGAGTCGGAGCAGCATTGGGATCGGTCAGGTGAATATGAATCGGCTTCGTTTCACCGGACGACTGAAATGAAGAGTCTATGGCAGGCTTCTTGGCTCGCAACAAATCACTCGGATCTGCATTTTTCTGATACTCTTGCAATTCTACTACCGCCATTTGTGCTTCTGCGATTCTTGAGCCTTTCTGGAAGCACTCTTCTGCCTTCTGCCGATTGCCAATGATAGTGATTACTCCTCTGGGACCAGGCATTTTCAACTTGAGATACACGTAACACGGTCGAGCCATGAAACGTGCATAAGCAGGCCTACCCAGAATGGCATGATAAGCACTCTGGGAATCCACTACTTCAAATGTCAACTTTTCTTTGCGGTAATTCTTGGAATCACCGAAAACCACATCAAGGGTGATCTGGCCAAGTGATTCAACCTTCTTGCCAGATATGACGCCATGAAAACTCATGTTGCTTTCACTGAGCTTGGACATCGGAATGCCCATTCCCTTCAAGGTTTCAGCATACAAGATATTCAGGCCACTTCCACCATCCATCAGCACTTCAGTCAGTCGAGTGCCTTCAACAACTGGGCCGACCACCAGCGCTTGCCCCCCAGGGGTGGCTATATGAGCTGGATGGTCAGACTGGTCGAATGTGATGGCAGTCTGGGACCACTTCAAGTAACTTGGTGTTGCCGGAGCAACCATGTTCACCTCTCTGTTTATAACTTTCAGTCGACTTTTGCTTTCAACATCAGCAAAAATCATCAGAGTGGAATTGACGTTGGGAAAACCATCATCGTCTTCTTCCTTATCTTCACCCTTGTCCGACTCCTTTTCCTTCTCCTTGGGTTGTTTCTCTCGGAACTGTTGAATCAGGAGCCGACACTGTCGAGTGGTGTGTTTAGGGTAAATAAGATTACCCTTCTCATCTTTCTTGATGTGAATGTGACAGGGTAAATCCAACACATCGTTTCCGTCTTGATCTTTAACTTTCTTGGGGTTCCATGGCCCTTTGGGTTTCCCTTTGAACTTCCCTTGAGCCACGAGTAAAGCTTAACCAGGAGCTGCTGGTTCGGCCTTGCGTTTCTGTTTCTGATTGGAAGTCCATCCTCCGGTTTCCTGGGCGCCTGTTTTGTGCTTGCCGCTCTGGAGTCGGTCCTCCTCTTCACCATTGGCATACTTGGTGGCAATCTCCATCATTCGACTCAGGGACATATCTCCCGTCTGACCGAACTTCAGGTTCAACTCTCGGTACTTAACACCCTCCTTGAAGGCACAAACTTCTTCGTGATCTGACATATTCTCTATTGTGTGGTGCAACATGATCCATCTCTGGATATAATCTCTCAAGGTCTCATTTGGTTTCTGCACACAGGACTGCAACTCTGTCAACCCCACTGGTCGTTTGCATGTGCCTTCAAAGGTTCTAACAAACACTCAGGCAAGTTCTTCCCAACTATATATGCTGCCAGGTGCTAACTGATTCAACCACGCTCTGGCCGAGCCCTCCAACATTAGAGGAAGGTGTTTCTTGGCCACTTCATCATTGCCACCACCAATCTACATAGCCACTCGGTAGTCCTCAAGCCAAGGGTCAGGCTTGGACTCACCAGTGAACTTGCTGACTCCAGTCGCCAACCTGAAGTTGGGAGGAATCACTGCTGCTATGATGGCTTTGCTGAAACACTCGGGGCCCGAAACATGTACTCTGCTGCCAGCCGGATAATCCCTATCATGGCCCTCCATGTGTGCTCTGTTCCTGTCAACCAGACCTTGAACGAGAATAGATCTCGCGTCAAAGCCCGGCTCTCTGGGGTCGATTGGAATTCTTCGTCCGACACTGTGAGGGTGTCTGTCATCGTGCTGCTGAGGCACATATGACCCACTCCTCGGGGGAGGAGTAGGCACTCGACGACGGTCCTCGGGGTCGAGTCGGTGATCATACTGCTCACGGTTTCTGTACTGATCTCGCCGGTCTCCACGTCCCTCACGCCTCGGAGGCGATCTTGGGCTGTGAGCCGATTGAACTGTGTCTGCCGTCACAGATCTGTTGTGGATCATGTTCCACGACTGAGACACTGCTGTGTTCTGCTCTCCCGCTGCCCGGAGTAAAGCCCGGATCTGCATCAAACCTCTGCCAGCTTCTGATTGGGAAGGTTGAATCGAGTCTGCTATTCGGGCTGCAGCTGTGAGATTCTGAATCGGAGTTCGGTATACTTGAGTTGGAGGCGGAAAAAGTTGTCATCGACTGGACTCGGGAATCCGCTGTTGAGCACGCTCGTCGAGTGCGTGCTGGAGGTTCTCCAGTCGAGTGCGCTCAGCCAAGTTGGCCAGGCGCGCTTCCTCCAAGGCCTGGGCCTCGGGGGTTTCTCCGACGATAGGAGTGTGAAGCGCATCCATGTTACGGCGGCGAAGCTCCTCCCTCTGATGCGAAGAGAGGTGCTCGGGGCGGTACTCCTCATGGACGGCGGCGGATCGCCACCGTCGTCGCAGGGGAAGCCAGGAGGACGGCGCGGTCCGTTGACCATCAGGACTTCCACCGCGGGGTCACTGCTGTCGCACTCAGATGCAGTCTCGACGGAGCCAGTCGAACAGGCCGTAGAGAGTTTCATCGGGCTCGATTGCCGTGACTTGCGGGGTGGCCGATTGGCGGGCCACCGCATGCCTCACCCACCGCTGGAGCTGCGACCGACCGGAACGCTTGCACCGGCGAACAGCAGGGAGCGAGGACGCCACAGGAGCCGACCGATACTGAGTCGACGGCTGCCGAAGAAGGACGCCGCGGACGCATGCGCGAAAGTACGTTGCCCCGTGGATGGGGAGTGCCTCGACGTCGAGTGGAGCCTCTTGGAGCCAGGCGGAGTCATCGGCAACGAACACGAGCGCGCCGAGACGGATCTCGCGGCCCTCTGCCAATCCTCCGCCGGAAACCATGATGATGGGAATCGGAAAAATTGCAACTTCTCCAACAAGTCGCTAAGACACCTGCCCCAAGGTGGGCGCCAACTGTCGTGGTACTAAGACTGACAGTAGAATAGGGGGGTAAGTATGGAGAGGCAAGATCCTAGCTATGGCGAAGTTGTACACACGAGTTTTACGAGTTCAGGCCCTTCTCGGAAGAAGTAACAACCCTACGTCTCAGAGCCCGGAGGCAGTCGACTGCATTATGTATATGTGTGTTTACAGGTGTGCGAACCCTTGTCCCAGAGGAGGGGGGTGGCTTATATAGAGTGCGCCAGGACCCCAGCTTCCCTCTGTTACAAAGGGTTCAATGTTCATAAAAAAGGAGCGTTACAGGTAACGTCCGTAGTAAAGTGCTATAAATGACTATTAAGTCTAAAAGTAAATGCCCGACTGTTGTTGTGCAGACTGACTTTAGATCTTCTGTATGTCGAGTGGCTTCTGCGGCTGGTCGAGTGACATTGACTCTCCCGAGTGGATGATGGTGTTGGGGAACGTAGTAATTTCAAAAAAATTCCTACGCACACGCAAGATCATGGTGATGCATAGCAACGAGAGGGGAGAGTGTTGTCTACGTACCCTTGTAGACCGTAAGCGGAAGCGTTATATCAACGCAATTGATGTAGTCGTACGTCTTCACGATCGACCGATCCAAGTACCGAAAGCACGACACCTCCGAGTTCTGCACATGTTCGGCTCGGTGACGTCCTTGCCTTCTCGATCCAGCAAGAGGGGCGAAGTAGTAGATGAGTTCCGGCAGCACGACGGAGTGGTGACGGTGTTGGTGAAGAACAATCTATTTATATGTTGGAGGATAAACTAGAGGGGACGGGGTTGCCGGCACACGGCTTGGTGTTTCTTGATGTGTATTGGGTGCTAGCCCTACCCCTCTATTTAGATGTTGAGCCTTGGGGGTCAAAACTTGGAGTAAAAGCCTCCACAAAGTCGGTTTCACCGAAAAGGCAAGAGTCCTTCTCGGACTCCAGGGCCAGACGCCAGGGTTCCCGGCGTCTGGACCCAGACGCCAGGGACCCTGGTGTCTAGCCCCTGGACACCGCAAAACATCCTTTTGCGCTTTCCAAAAACCTTGTGGGCTTTCCCCTTTGGCCCAGATAAAGTGTTCTCGTTCCCAAACATTTCGGGAAACATCCGGAACCCCTTCCGATGAATTCCGGAACCTTTCTGGAGATCAAACACTACTATCCACATATCAATCTTTACTTCCGGACCATTCCGGAGTTCCTCGTCATATCTGTGATCTCATCCAAAACTCCGAACAACATTCGGTCACCAACATACATAACTCATAGTACTATATCGTCAACGAACGATAAGCGTGCGGACCGTACGGGTTCGAGAACTATGTAGACATGACCGAGACACCTCTCTGGTCAATAACCAATAGCGGGACCTGGATGCCCATATTGGCTCCTACATATTCTACGAAGATCTTTATCGGTCAGACCGCATAACAACATACGTTGTTCCCTTTGTCATCGGTATGTTACTTGCCCGAGATTCGATCGTCGGTATCTCAATACCTAGTTCAATCTCGTTACCGGCAAGTGTCTTTACTCGTTCCGTAATACATCATCCCGCAACTAACTCATTAGTTGCAATGCTTGCAAGGCTTATATTGATGTGCATTACCGAATGGGCCCAGAGATACCTCTCCGACAATCGGAGTGACAAATCCTAATCTTGAAATACGCCAACCCAACAAGTACCTTTGGAGACACCTGTAGAGCACCTTTATAATCACTCAGTTACGTTGTGACGTTTGGTAGCACACATAGTGTTCCTCCGGTAAACGCGAGTTGCATAATCTCATAGTCATAGGAACATGTATTAGTCATGAAGAAAGCAATAGCAGAATACTAAACGATCGTGTGCTAAGCTAACGGAATGGGTCAAGTCAATCACATCATTCTCCTAATGATGTGATCCCGTTAATCAAATGACAACTCATGTCAATGGCTAGGAAACATAACCATCTTTGATCAACGAGCTAGTCAAGTAGAGGCATACTAGTGACACTCTGTTTGTCTATGTATTCACACAAGTATTATGTTTCCGGTTAATACAATTCTAGCATGAATAATAAACATTTATTATTGCCTCTAGGGCATATTTCCTTCAGATGGTACCCTTCAAATGCTTCTGTCTTTAAGATGATGTCCTTGGGGAGGGTATCTAGGTCAGGCCTATGACCCTACCCTAGGTACATAGCTTCATCAGCGGCCACAACATGCTTCATCTCCGGCGATAGACTGTCCCATAGTGTTTTCCCGCTGGCGGTCATGCATGGCGGATGCAGTGCAAGGGAGGAGGATGTAGAGGGGCTGGTGTTGTGGTATGGTGTTAGCCGGGTGTGGCCGCCTTTATATAGCGAATTCCGGTGAGGCCAGGCGTGCGGGTGCGTCAATGCGCTGCGCCGGAGTGGGTTTCTCGGCCGGCGAGCCTGCTTAATGGCAGCAGACGGACGGACAGCGGGCATTGAACGGGCGCGGTAGAATCCGCCCCGCCCCATCAATTCATGTGTCTCCGGCATTGAACAGGCGTGGACACTGGAGACGCATTGCGGGCGGCGCCTTAGGCCGGCGCGCCGGTACAATGGCGGAGACAGTGAGAGGTCGCGTCCGCCCTGAGCCATTTTCAATGTTGAGCGGCGTGCTCTACAGCAGCATGAATGTGGGTAGCTGGCGCTGGGCGGGAGCGCGCACGGGAGGGGGAGGGGTTTTTGGTGGGTCAGAGCAGCCAGAAAACGGGCTTCGGATCGGTCCGGACTCCCGTAAACCTCTCCCACGTTTGTCTCTGCTTTACGGGAGAAATCGCGTCCGGACCGCTCCACGGACCGATACAAGTCGGCGTTGGATGACTTCCGCTGTTCAGACAGTCCGGTCCGGACAGTTGCAAGAGGTTTACGGGTCGGCCTTGGAGATGCTCTTAAGGCCGGTTTCAGCTGTGTTCGTGGACGCGTTCGTGGATGTATATGGGCCGAGATTTACCAACTCTGGTTGTGGATGCTCTTAGTTCAGAAAAGAAAGTGACCAGTCCTTGTGTAACCAGGTAATCAAGCATCTGAAAAAGGTAATTAACTTATACCAAATATACGTCCTCATAAACGAGCAGTTAATCATCGTCCCAGTAGAAGAACTGGTAGCGTGTGTAAAGTCAGCAGTTTCCACTCGTGCTCAAATGAACCAGGCCTTGTCTGGTTGATTCTTTTTTTTCTTTTGAGCTTATTGTCTGGTTGATTCGATGGATATGCAGCTATTGCCACACACGCGGATGCACGATGAGTCTCTCTCTTCGGCACCGAAATCTTGGACCAGGTACGTCCTCATCTTTTGTCCGCATCGAAATCGCTCCAGAATGCAGACATGAGATTGCTATAGCGGCTTGGGCGAGAAGATAACGTGGTAGTACGTTCGAACAGTGGAACGTTTGGCTTTGGCGGCCGGAGAGACTCGAGGTCTCCGCTGCCACGGCTGGCTGGCACGATAGTCCATACTCCATGGGGACGGCTGCTGTGCATGCATGTGGACGTGATGCGGTCGATCGAACCCAAAGCTCACAGCTCACACACGCGCTACGGCATGGAAAAATGCAGCAGTTGGGCGAGGGCGTACTCGACGGCGAGCAAGCGCGGCCGCACGATGGCTGCCTCGGAGGCGAGTAAGGAGGACGTCAGCCCCGGACGCGGTGTTGCGCCGGTGTGCATCACACTCACCTCGGACGGAGGTGAGCCTCGAGCGTGCCGTGCGCGGCGAGGCAGCCGTCCACGAGCTCTGCTTTGACCAGAGACCCCATGTCTCTTTCTGTATCTGAGTTGACCTTGCAGGAGCCGACACCGCGGTGGCGCCCGCTCGCCTAGACCCCGCTGCAGAGAAGAGCACCTTTTAGTTGTAGCACAGCTCTGCCTTTGCCGGCGTCGAGCACAACTTCTGGGTCGTACACTCTTCCTCCTCTCTTACATGAAAGTGCCGCTGCTCTTCCAGCTCCGAGTCTGCCAAGCATCGCTGGCGTGGCCGCGTGGGACGCCGGGTTGGAGCAGTACGCCCGCAACGACGCGTGGGGTGCGCTCGTCCACATGCACGGGCCGTAGGGGAGGAACTTATTCCGCGGCTTCCCGGCAGCCAACTCGCTGCACGTCCTTTTATCCATCCATCGATCCATGCAAATAAAAACCATGCATGCATGTGTGTTTACAAATCCAAGCTTAGTCAGCAGTGCCAGCGTCTCCGTGCCACGTCGTCAAATCCCCTCCTAAGGGCATCAAGGTTAAAAACGACCGAGATCAAAGAGTACAGGGTACATACAGACGCGAGGATCGTTTCGGACGAATTATACTTCAATCCAGATGTCTGTGCCTGACGCTACCGCAGTCCTGCTGGAGATAACTGATGTGGAGCGTCGTCACTTCCTGGTTGCTGAGTGTACACCAACTGATCTGTGCGTGACTGCTCTGCTGTGATGCTGCATTGCTCTACAACGCTCTTGTCTGTTCCTCCAGTGTTTTTAAAGGAATGCATTGTGTGAAAATGCTCAATGGAGCTCGGCCTTCATGGAGGCCGAATTTTAAATGATTTAAATTCAAATTTGCACATTTAATTACTTTTTTTGAAAAATTACACACATACTTAGAGACATAATGCAGAAGTGTGCAAATTTTCAGGACGAAACACGTTAAAACGAGTTATACAAAAAAAAACCTTGAGGCTTTTTAGTAGATGCACTATTCACCCTCAAAGTCCATGAATTTGCCTCCTTTTTTTTGCAAAGATCGCATTTCAAGATATAATTTTACACACCTATACATCACATCCTTATTTACTTGTACAATTCTTTTCAGATTTTTTTAGTGAGAAGTTCGAATTTCAAAATTTCCCTAAAATTTGGAGGCCGAGCTCCAAAATGCCCCACTCTGCCTCATGACTTTTTATTGCAAGATTGAATTAGTTACATCGTATATTACAAAAGGCATGATAAAGTTATTTGAGTCAAAAGCATGCCTAGCAATAGTATGAGCCACCTTATTTGCATCCCTTGGACAGTGTTGGAAAGACTATTCCCTATCCTTTGTGCCGCCACAAAACATTCCGTCAGAATTGTCGCATATGGAGTTAGGACTTCTGTTGCACCATTACATAATTGGATAAGCTCCATAGAATCCGATTCGACGATTACCAGAGAGCATCCCAATTGGTCCACTAAAACCAGTCCTTTTTCAAGCGCTCGTGTTTCTGCCGTAGCAGACTTAAGACATTGAAATTTTTCTCAGCTGCTCCCGCTATAGACTCGCTACGATCATTGCGAATGACTGCTCCAGTAGTACCCATCCCGTCCTTAGAGAAAGCAGCATCAATGTTGAGTTTATATTAACCCCGCGGTGGCTTTGCCCATGAAATTTGATGTCCCTTCACTACTCACCCGGTAGAATGGTTTAGGCGAAAGCCTGAATAGCAAATGTTGTTCTAGCCCGTGAAGCTACTTGCTGTCCTTTGACAAGTTCACGCCTTTGCCACCAAATGTACTAGGCACCCGCTGAAACAATTTCCTTCACACCAACTTGTCCGAGAACCGGTGACGATGCTGGGGTGTGACGAAGGATCTCCTCCAAAATGATGGACCCCGATTGATAAACAAAAGGTGCTTTTTCTACAATATCATGAATTCCGAGAAACTTCCAAACCTGTTAGGCTCGGTCACACGTGAAGAGTAGATGCGTGATGTTCTCTGCACCCCTTTGGCATACCTGACATTGAGGAGACACGGAATATGCGTGATGTTAGGCTCGCTCACACGTGAGGAAAACTAGATGCTTGATGTTCTCTGCACCCCTTTGGCATACCTGACATTGAGGAGACACGGAATATGTCTGCCTTAAGTACTTGATAGTTTTTTTTAACTTTACTTGATAGTTTTCCCTTTTTTTTTTGGAAATGTGGCCCAGTTGGTATAACTTGAGTCTGACCATTCTTTCCCGTCCCTCCCCATCCACCAGTTCTGACTTTTTTACCTTGCTGGTAAAAGACCCAGTTTTGGTTCTTGTTATTCAATTATGCCGACCACTCTGTTTTTGGATACAGAATTTTATAATTTGCTACTCACCATCTGTAATTGACAAACCACGATATTTCAATTGACAAGATTCCTCAATGGCTTGAATTACCCTATCCCGCTAATCGCAGACTTCCAATCCCAGAACAACATGGTGGAACATGCAAATCAAACAACCAAGTCAGAGCGTCAAGTGCTAGATGATTTCACTACACCAAGAACTCGGCTTTTATATATAAATATTCACACCTATGGAAAATCATATGGATCTAAAAAATATTTATGTTTTAAAAAAAATCACATATTTTAAATAATTCAAATTTTTCATGTTTGAAAAAAATAATGTAGTAAGTTTTAAAAAAGTTTTTTGCGCAACTAAAGTTTTTCATGCAATTAAAAATTGTTCATATAATTCTAAATAGTGTTCACATTCAAAAATATATTCTTATAAGCAAGAAAATGTTCATACTTAAAAATATATTCTTATAAGGCCGTCATGCACATGCGAGCAAGAGCAACCAACAACGCAAAATCCTACTGTATCTAGAATTGGCAGTATTTATAGTGTTGGAATATTATTATTTTTGCATCCAAATATATAGTGTTGGAATTAAACACGACATAATTGACCTCTTGTACGTGTGTATAAGTTTGTATGTATCCGTGTCGGATTTAGTATCCAAATAGTATTGCTTTAGTATCCGGGTACTACATATGTGCGTCCACCCTGTAACTTGTACCACTGTGGTTTTGAAGCAATATATACAAAATGAGAGTTTTTACAGTACCCTATACTGCTAACAGGGAAGGGGGCGGTATATTAAAATCCGACCACTGATTTTGTGAGGGTAGGATAGCGATAGAGATAGATTTCTGAATGAACCTTAGCGACGTCGTCGATCGGCAGATAATGGTGACGGAGAACCAAGACGGGAAGCCCCGCCGCCATGTCCCATGACTCCTCCACGGTCTCCTTCGACCTCCTGCTCCGGTAGCTGGACGGAGGCACCCCCCGAGCCGTCGTGCTCGACCACGACCTCCGCCTTGAGCTCTTATTCGACGCACCCGAGGATCACCACCGGCACCAACGCGCTCCCTCGCCGTCTTCACTGCGTCCCTGGCCATCACGTCGCGTCCATCGAGCCTCTTTCCAGTCGTTTTCATCTACCGTAGCATCGTTTTGCTGAAGCCGGTGCCCTCTGTCCGCCATTGATGAGCCCCTGGAGCTTGTCCCGCATGCACACACCCAGCCACGCGTGCCCGTTCGCCTCCACAGTCCACACCCGCGTCAACAGCTGCCGTGCACACGCCGCAGCACAACAGTTGCTACTCGTTCGCTCCCGCCTCCGCAGTCAACGCGATCCGAGAGGGCAGGTTGGGGCAGCCCGCAGCCAGCCGCCATCGCGGGCGAGCAGCGTGCACCAGTCCGGAAGGCATAGACGTCGGTTCGAAGGTGCTGCACCTTACCGGCCCAGCCGACATCGCCGCGGAGGTCGAGTCCCCGGCCGTAGGTCGAGACGGGCGGGCTGTTACTTCCCAAAATGGCATCAGGATTAGATACTGGAGGACCTGAGCGAAGGAGCGCAAGCTATATCGCTTGCCATTCTTTTGGCAAATTGGAGCAGTACTGAACGATCGCCACCATTAGATTTCACGATTGGACGGCCAATATTTGACGCAGGGTACCATAAAAGAGCTCATACAAAATCTAAACAGGCTCGATACGAGCCTGCGGCAGTACGCCGGTTTTGCGTGCGCGCGTACGTGTGTTGCTTCGTGAGTTGACCGATCAATCAACGTGTATTAGCAAGCTTTCTAGGTTACCGTCGGCTGTGCTTCGTTGTTGGCCGTCACGTTTTTGTCTTTAAGTAGTCGGCGATACGAACTGGGCCCAACATATAGAAATAGAGCCTTTCTCCCCTCGTCTTTCCAGTTCATCAGTTCCCAAGCAAAGCAAAACCCTAGGGTTTGGGTTAGGGAGGCGGCAGCTGCTTTATTCCCGATCCCGATCGCCATGCTGCCCATCGAAGCCGCGCCAAGCTCGGATGAGGAGGAGATGGGCGTCCTCTCCGATTGGACGATGACGGAGGAGGAGGAGGAGGAGACCGACGTCTTCACCGATTGGGCGATGGAGGAGACCGCCGTCTTCCCCGACTGGGCGATGCTGGATCGCATGGGCCGCACCCACTGCCACAAGGACCTAGAAGCCGCTCGTCTGGTTGTCAGCAAGAACAAGACAGCCGCTCGACTCCGCATTGACCGCGGCTGCTCCTGCTATGTGTCATTCACCCTCGCGGCTCCACAAGGGGTCTCCTACCTCAACCTCCACTGGCCGGTGGGAAAAGGCTCCGACAGCGTCTATGCCCAGCTCCGGGCGACCGACAAAGACCTCGTCCTCTTCGACATCTACGACCGGAGCCGGCTTCCCTACTTGGGCGCCCCGCCAGCTCTGTTCGTCTACACGGCCGCCGGCCCTTTCCCCTCGGTGCAGCGGCTCCCTATGTACGCCAAGGAGAGGGGGAAATGGCGGCATTTCCTGAAGGGTAAATTCACCACGGGCATCCTGCGGCTCTCGGAGAAGCGCTACATCGGCGCCGACCTCTGTGTCCTCGACGGTGCACTCTGCGTCTTCAACTCCTCCTCCGACGAGACTAAAGAGTGGAAGGTCATCCCCATTACGCCTGGCCTGATACGTTGGCACACGCCGGAGCAGAACCTGAGCAGCAGTGGCCAGGTCCCCGAGCTCGGGTCAACCGACGACGTGCTTGCTTTCGACGACCGTTTCCTATGCTGGGTCGACTACTTCAGCGGTGTCCTGCTAGCTGACTTCTCTTCCGCTCTAGGTTTCCCGGCGCTCCACTTCGTGCCTTTCCCTGGAGAAAAGGAATACCCTGCAGAGGTACGGGTCCCAAGGGAGTACCCGGGGAGGTTTCGGAATGTGTCCATCAGCCAAGGCAAGATGCGCTTTGTCCAAATTGACAATGACTTCCATGAGACAATCGAGGATGAGTGGCCATGGCGTCAGCCTCCTGAGAGAAGAAGCCATGTTGATCACGCTCCATAAAGATGATGGCCATGTTGATCACGCTCCATAAAGATGAGAAGCGCTACATCATAGCTGAAGAAGCCATGTTGATCAAACCACATTGCGCCCATAGACAATCCAGGTTGATCACGCCATGTTGCTCCCACTTGAACTTGTCAGAGTTCAAAGTCCAAATGGTGATTTTTTGGGGACCTTGATGTTGCTGCCCTTGGCTTCTTCAACAATTTTGGAAGAAATGGCCATCATCTCTAAAACCTTAGCTCAGGTGACAGTCAGACCGACCGACTCACCATTCTGGAAAGGTCTGATGAGAGTTAGATCAGCATTTTTCCACAGGGTAAGATTCATTATTGGTAATGGTACTTCAACGAGATTCTGGGAGGATACATGGTTAGGGGAGACGCCTCTAGCTATCCAATATCCTTCTCTCTATAATATTGTTCAGCGTAGAGATGCTTACGTTGCAACAGTACTACAGTCCACTCCCCTTAATATACAATTTAGGAGGACTTTAGCGGGAAACTGTTGGGAAGCTTGGCTCCATCTTGTGAGAAGACTGATGGATGTTCAACTCTCTCAACAGCCAGACAAGTTGCGCCGGAAACTCACTCAGAATGGAGTATTTTCGGTAAAATCCATGTATGTGGATATTATTAATTCTGGCATTATCCCTAGATCTTTGCACATCTGGAAAGTCAAAGTGCCCTTAAAAATTAAAGTGTTTATGTGGTTTGTTCACAAGCAAGTCATTCTAACTAAGGACAATTTGGCTAAACGTAACTGGACAGGATCGCCGAGATGTAGTTTTTGTGATCATGACGAGTCTGTCAAACACTGCTTTCTCGATTGCCCGATGGCAAAAATATTATGGCGGTCTTTGCACATAGCTTTTAACATTACTCCTCCAAATACCATCCACACGTTATTTGGGACGTGGTTGGATGGAGTATAATCAGGCACCGCGAAGCTCGTTCGTGTAGGAGTGTGTGCTTTATTATGGGCTATATGGAATTGCAGGAACGATTTGGTTTTTAACAGAACAACACATATTCATTTCTTGCAGGTTGTGTTTCGGGCTACTACAATGCTCCGTATGTGGTCGCTACTCACTCCGACGGATGCCAGGGAGCGTATGGTTACTGGGTCTATCCGTTGGGAGACGGTAGCACGGGATATCTTCAACCGGTTTGGATGGCGGTCATGTAATAGGATAGGAGTTTAGTTTCCTATCTCTTTTTCTATGCCGGTTGTGGCTATTCCGATCTCTTGCAGTTAGCTCTTGATGAGTGATCTTTTATATTGTGAGACCGGTTGACTTTGTCAGACTATTTGCTTTTATTAATAAGATGGCCGCATGCATCTTTCTGATGCAGAGGCCGGGGGATAACCTCCTTTTCGAAAAAATGGGTGCAATGTGGTTACAAAGCTCTGGGCATACGGCAGCGTCTTCCCGAGTTCCCAATCGTCAGCGTCGATGACCCAGATGTTCTTTGCTGCCTGCTAAGGAAGGAGGAATTTAATGGCAAGGGGTGGATGATCATGGTTGACATGAAGCATGCCTATATACGGTCATGTACTCCATATATCAATCGACATTCTTACTGTGCTAAGTGTGCGGATGGGGGTTGTGCTGAGTGTGCAGATGACAGAAACGATTTTCCTAATGCGCTCCTACTTCCAACTGTCTTCTCCAAACACCTTGAAAGGCCAACAGGTAGCTATAGCTAGAAGAAGCTCAATCAATATTCAAATTGTGTCTTTTATTAACATCGTTACCTTTGCTTAGCTTTCTGTTGGATATGGTAACACCGGTCCTTCAGCCATGCATCAAGTTGTCCTAGAATCCTATTTCTCCTTATTAGATTTTTTGCTCTTTATGGGACTGTTCATTATCTATGTACACGCGTAGTTCTTGATTCGTTGGGCAACCTTCTGTTGCTACTAGTCATGTGTGCTATTTTGAAGCAAATTCTAGGAACCACACTATTTTGATTGCTTTGGTAAAAGATAAAAATATATTGTCCTCTATTTTCTATATCGGAGCAAAATGTCTTCTAACTTCAGATGATATGTGATGCTTTTAACACTTATATTTTTCTATTGGCGAAAGTTTTAGAATGTGTATGTGGCCTGGTTGGGTTACTTTGGGTCAACCAGGTCACATCTTTGGCTGTTCCTCTGTTAGAATCCTTCTAATAATTATGCACCTTTCATACACGTGGAACTGGATATTGGGTCAGTGAAAACTGAAAAGCCGGTCTCCTTGCATCTGCATGGTAATGTCATTAGGTAAAACTCCTCTAGTATTATCCTCGTTAGCCTTCTCATGTGACTATTTTCGTCTTGTTATTCTGGCGACAATCCTTTCGACTATTTTCTTCATCTTCTCACACCTCATCCGGCATCCTTACACCTGGACTGTTGTCGGTACTCCATTTTCTTGAGTTTGTTGTCCTCTTGTTGCCTTCAGCCTTGTGTCGGCCCGCCACCAATCCCCTGCGTCAGTTGTAGTCCTTCCAGCTGATGGACAAAGGCAATACCTGCTCATTGTGGTGTTCTCAGACAACACTTTGGTTGTCGCAAAAAAAGAAAGAAAGAAGACAACACTTCGATGACATGTTAGCTGAGAGCTAACGGTGAAGAGATGATGTCATTAAGATCTGAAAGCAAATCGAGTATATATATGATGCCATTATGTTTGCATTAATATTTCGGGCGAAGCTGTTTTCTATATCAATATACTCCACTTCAATGCCATTTCTCTTTATTGTTTGTCTATTCCATTTTTAACTATTATCATCTACGTCATTTATTAAGTTTTATTATGGTGTATATATCTGAGTTGTTTTTATTTCTATTTTCAAAGGGATGGCATTGGACAACGACAAGGTTGCAACTCGTCTTGCAGGGAAGCATAAGCTCAAGTCTGCAAGGTTTGTTTGAAAGAAGTGTAAGCTCCAGTCTGCAGGGTAAAGAGGCCTGGAATCTGGTGACTGGTGTTCGGCGCTTTCACGATGCTTGTATCGAAGATGATGTTTGCTAATGGTGTACTGCCGGCAGAACCAAGCAAACAGAGCAAAATATCGCATCCATGCGACGAAGATGATGTACTGATGAATATCTATATCTATTAGACTAAATGATACATGTTTCTAGAAGTCATAATATGTCTTAAGAGTTAAAAGTTTGAGATTGAACATCATTTCTTTCAGTGCGTATCCAAAGCCGTGAATAAGTCACTTATTTCCTGCAAAGAAAAAGAATATGTCACGTATTAGGGCATATCCAAAGCTGTGCATCAAAACATCCACATATGTCACATGTTCGGCCATCCAACGTCAGGCACCAAATATATGCACATGTTCGTATTTCCGCAAATGCTAGGAAAGCTAGGGAGGGGGGAGGGGGGTGTAGGGGTTGAGAACGTTTGGATAGACACCACGTAGGTGTCCGACACCTATGGTGCATACAAAAACCTCACCTAGAGACCCACTTTTCTCATCTCCGGCCCTCCCGCCTTGTTCGAGACCGACGCCACTGCTTTACCACCCACTCCGCCGCCCAGGCATTGCCGAACCTCTACCGCTCCACTCAGATGCTATCATCGACTTTCCTACGCTTTCCTTCCATCCCTAGTTTGTCCGCTACCCAGGTACCCTCACCCTGCACATTGTCATCCATGGCGGACACCAACCCCGGCAAGTTTCGACCCAATGCTACAACCAAATTTATTGGCGTTTACTTTGAAGCAAACACGATATATTCAAACGAACAGTACTTCTACTCTGAGTTATTGATACATCCTTGTCTGATGAGGACGAATATGAGAATGGAACGACAATGATGCATGTGGTTATTCAAGATGTCCAAATTGCGGAGGAGCATTTTCTCAATTTCAAGGGACCAATCAAGGCACATCGAGCGATGAATCAAATTAGGGCACGGAAGCATACTATGCGGATGGACGACTACTTTGTCCCTGATGCATTATTCGAGGCCTATTTCCATCGTCGATTAGAGATGAAGAGAACTATGTTTGATCGCGTCTACAATAGTGTCCAGGCCTATGATGACTAGCTCATCCTGATTTGGCAATATCAACCATTGCAAGAAGTCTACCATCATTCTTGAAGCAGTACATCGCAAGATCTTCGGATTTGGCACACTCTCTTTGGGATGCTTAGGTCTCACATCAATGTGTTGGAGCGGTCTCTACTGTTTGCAAGGTTGTGTGAGGGAGAAGCTCCTCTGTGCAACTATATCATCAACCGTCATGACTACAACATGGGCTATTATGTTTGTGATGATACCTATCCTTCATGAGCGACCTTCGTCAAGACAATCTCTGATTCAAGGCGTGAGAAAACATCTTACTTTTTCCAAAGACAAAAAGGAGCTAGAAAGGATGTGGAGAGGGCATTTGGAGTGCTCAATGCTAGTTTTGCAGTTGTTCGAGGACCTGCAAAAATATGGGATCCAGAGATGTTGTGGGAGATGATGACAGTTTGTGTGATCATGCAAAAATTTATTGTGGAGGATGAGAGTGAAGAACTTCGTCACGATACAAAATTTGAGCACATGGGTGATCCCATCAAACTTCCAGAGAAGAATTTGACGACGTCTAAGGAATTTATCCAAATGCAACAACAAATTAGCCATCGAGCAACTCATGAGCAGCTTCCGAATGGTCTGGTTGAGCATTTGTGAGCGCTTCGAGGGGAGAACTAAAAAATGTTTCCGAATAAATTGAATTCGAATTTAAACTATTTTGTCACAAAATTCATGGTTGAATTGTAATATTTGTATTTGAATTACTATTGCATTGAAATATTTGCACACCATGATTATGGACTAAAGATGATATTTATCTTTAATTATTTGAGTGCTCCGGATATAGTAAAAAAACAGTAGCGGGCATTTGGTGCATCACGTTGGATGACCATCACTCTATCCGTTGTCTGTGGACACATCCGGACGTGTCAATGGACGACATGTTCAGAATCATTTGATGTGTCTGATTTATTGCATGGAGTTGAAGATGCCCTTCCAGCAATAACTATATCGAAAATGCTAGACCTACGAAGAATATTACGTAAAAACCCACGAAAATCCCTCTTTCACTAATCAAACATGCCCCTGAATTTCAGGGTGGGCCCCGCGCCCCAACTAAGATCAATTAAGAACTGCCACCTAATCCCGTAAGCCTATTTCATAGGTGTTGCACAACTCATAACTATATACTCTCGCCCTAACATTTCTTTTCACTAAATCTTGTGAAGTGGAGAAATTCTGTGTTGCGGAGCTGAGTTGAACGGTGCAACTCCCGCAGAACCGGGATCCGGGATCTAACCAAAAAATAAGGCCACACGATACACGCCGAGTTAGTCGTGTATCAGGAGGTTGAATCTTCAACGCTGCTTTTTTTTCTTGAGGGAAATCTTCAACGTTGGATATCCCTCGTGAAGTTACGCGACTAGTTTCCTGGCCCAATCAGAGCTGGCCCTGCTAGTATTTTGTCGCCCTTCTTTAGCGTCCCTGGCCCAAAGAGACCCTTCCATCATCCTTCGCGTTAATTAGGGTTCCTGATCCCTCACCCGATCCCGATTGCCATGGCCACCGGAGTCGCGCCGGAGCCGGAGGACGGGACCGTCGTCCTCCCCGATTGGGCGATGCTGGATCGCATCTTCTACAGCCAGCTCCACGACGGCATAGACGCTGCTCGTGAGGCTGTCAACAAGAACAAGACCGCCGCTCTAGTCAAGATAGACAGCGGCCACTCCTGCTTCGTGTCCTTCACCCTTGCATCTCCTCCACAGGCCTCCTCCTTCAACTTCCGTTGGCCGGAGAAACAAGGCTCAACAGATCCACCCTCTTTGCCTTCGTCCGGGCAACCGACAAGGACCTCGTCCTCTTCCAGGTCTCCATCCCGGACCGGATTCGCTACTTGGACGCCCCGCCAGATCTGTTCGTCTACACGGCCGCCGTCCCTCCCCCCTCGGTGCAGCAGCTCCCTCATCGCAGGACAAAGCGGTTCTTGGCACATAAGTTTACCATCGGCATCCTGCAGCTCGAAGCGGAGGACCGCTACATCGTTGCCGACCTCAATGTCCACCCCGAGAAAGAAGGGGCGCGTGCCGAACTCTGCGTGTTAAATTCGGACACCAGGGAGTGGAGGATCATCCCCGAGGTGCCTGCTGGTCACCTCCCCGACCTCTGGTGGACCGATGAGGTGCTCGCTTTCGACGGCCGTTTCCTGTGCTGGGTCGACTACTTCTCCGGCGTCGTGCTATGCGACTTCGCCAAAAATATAGACTCTCAAGTGTTCCACTTCGTGCCTTTCCCTCTAAGAATAAAATATCGTCATGAGGCACGGTTCCCAAGGTACTTCCCGGGGAGGTTTCGAAGTGTGTCCATCAGCCAAGGCATGATGCGCTATGTCCACATTGACAATGACTTTCATGAGACAATTTACAGCGACTGCCATCAGCCTAAGCGTCCTAAGAGAAGCCCAGAGCAGCGGCAGCGGCCCAAGAAAATCACCATTTGGACTTTCAACATGACGGATGGCAACTTCAAGTTTGAGTGGGAGGTGCACCGCGTCATCAACCTGGATTGTCTCTGGGCGCAGTTTGGCTACCAAGCTCTGGGCTTACCTCGGCGTCTTCCCGAGTTCCCAATCGTCAGCGTCGGTGACCCAGATGTTATGTGCTGCCTGTTGAGGAAGAAGGAATTTGAAGGCAAGGCGTGGATGATCATGGTTGATATGAACCATGTGTATCTGCGGTCATGTACTCCATATATCAATCGACAGTCCTACTATGCTAAGTGTGTGGACGCGGGTTGTGCTGTGTGTGTGAAGGACAAAAACATGTTTCCTAATATGACCCTACTTCCAACAGTCTTCTCCAAATACCTGAAAGGCCAACAGGAAGTGGCTACAAGAAGCTCTCTTAATATTCAAATGATGTGACCTCTAGTTTCCTTGTGTTATAGTAATGTATAGTACTCCCTTTGTAAAGAAATATAAGAGTGCTAATTAACCGAAGCATTAAATATATTGTTACCATAAATCTTCGATTAGGCTGTTCAAGTATTTGAGGTTTAGCTGCTCCAACTGTTCAATCGTCCTTACTTATCTGTATGCTTCAAATAGCATGGCTGAGGACAACTTATCGCTAGTCATGCGTTACTATGCTGTCAATTAAGTTGCTTGAACCATATTGAAGCAGGAAGAATGTCATTAGGAATATGAGCTTGCTGAATGGCATGGACACATCGCATATTACCTACATGCTGCAATGGCATCACTTGTATGGCTAACTAATGATTTTTAATGTAACACAAGAACAGAGAGGTATGACACTGAACAATTAGCTCCAAGTGTACCAAGGCTGAAACTGAAATTAAGCAGCAGGAAGAAAACAGGAGTATGTTACAGATTTTTCCACAGAAAAAAAAAACATAAAAGTATGGTGCAGATTTTCCAAAACAAGAAGGCCGAAAGAATGTGCAGACATGGGTAAGGCATATACTACAAAAAGTATACTCCCTCCGTCCCAAAATAAGTGACTCGAAGCTTTGTACCCTTAATAGCTTTCTCTTCTTAATGTATATAAACCATTAAACGAATACTCCAGGCAACAGTCACATCAAGGAACTTCACATTGTACTATTGGAGGCCCTTTTTTAATTGATGAAATGAACATGATCGTAATAAACTAACTCTGCAAAAAGTGATTGTTTCTAGTTGGTATTTGCTGCAAACAATATAGTAATGCTAGGGAATTAAAGGTAGGAGAGCAAGTTGCAAAAAACAAAAAAAAACGGTCAAATAGCCACTACAGAAAAAACATTATATGCCGATACCCTGGCTGCTCGCCGAATGCGGAAATGTGGTCGGCATAGTGTATGCCGAGCCTCGGCAATGTTGACTCGGCACACCGGTATGCCTACCGGTGTATGCCGAGTGCTGCTTTTTCACAGGTGCTCGAAAAAGACTATGTTGAGTACTAAACAAACATATATTGCACATGATAAAGTAACTTGTCGGCCAGCCGACAGAAACGACGTTTCCACGTGGAGCCCCGGGTATGTCAAATACTGTGCCCGGCATATACTACCATGTATGGGTTGTTCTTATATCACTGGCACAATAAATCGAGGGTGATCATCGTCGCATATTATACAAGGCAAAAGAACATGACACTGCTTATATGAGTTGTTCTTACACGAAACAGGCTCTCGCCCTATTTTATAGATAAAGCACAAACCAAAGTACACACCCGAATGATACAACAGTGCTATGCTTACGGATACTTGGTTACGGACCAATGCTTACGGCAGATGTGGCAGCGTTTGCTTAGCCAGACGGAAATCACAAAGGGCCCGCAGAGAAAACTTCCGAACAATTCAGTTTGTAAGTGTAGCATTATTGTGACTGATACAACATAGAGGAAGACATAAAGGAAGCCATCTTACAAAGCAAATACCAAGATACAACCGTCAACACAAACGCATGCGACTACGTTGCTGACAGCTAACAAAGGTAGGCGAAAAAACCATGCCACGACACGGACTAGGACCCACGACAACGCCCTCAGGAGGGGGAACGACACAAATTGTCGCCGCTACCGAGTCTGAGATGGACAAAAGTCTTCACTCAGAACCCTGGCACAAAGAGGAGAACCACGTCGCCGCCGTCGACGCTAAAGCACAAAGCTTTTGCTCGGCAGCTCACCCGTGCCACCACGAGCCACCTAGGATTACCGCCACAGGCACAATCCTCTAGGTCTGGATCTGGGCGTCGCCACTGTCAATGCAAGAGAACAAGCCCTAGCCCCCCACCACTACACCACTCGTTGCCCAGATGACCAAGAGGCATAGCCACCACCGTCACCATGATGCCAGCCAGAGAGCCAACCATGCGGACCGCCATCCGAGGCCGCTGCGCCAGCATCCATGTCCCGAAACACCGCCAACCGTTGGTATCACCGCGCCCCAGCCACGGTAGGAAGAGCAGAAGGCACCTCCTTCCTCTCCTAGACCAACATCAACCACCTGGTCGGGCTCAACGCCGCCACTATAGGAGCCGTCCATGCCTGCGTCCCCAACCAGTCCTGACCGACAGGGGGTCACAACGCAGTGGTTGCCGATGGCCACCGCCGAGCAAGCCCAATCGTATCCGCTGGCCTTGGTCTGGGCGAGCTCGCACGCCACCATGCTCATGGCCTGCCCCTCAGCCGCAGGACCAGAGCAATGGCGGCCGGTTCCCCAGCCTCTGGTCAACCGACAATCTGATTGCTTTTGCCGGCCGTTTCCTGTGCTGTATTGACTACATGAGTGGTGTTCTGCTATGTGACTTCGCCATACAAGACTTATCCCCAGTGCTCCGCTTTGTGCCTTTCCCTGGGAAAAATGAGTACTCAGATGAGGAACGGGTAGAAAGGTGCTTCCCTGACAGATTCCGAAGTGTGTCCATCAGCCAAGGCATGTTGTGCTTTGTGCACATTGACAATGACTTCCATGGGCCGCCTCCTGCGAGAAAAAGCCGAGGCCAGCAGAAGCGGCCTACCCAGGAAATCACCGTTTGGACCTTGGACTCCAACAAATTCGAGTGGAAGCTACATCATGTGATCAACCTGGATTCTTTCTGGGCGCAACCTGGCTACCTAGATCTGCATATAGATCAGCGTCTTCCTGAGTTCCCGACCATCAGCTTGGACGACCCGAACGTTCTATGCTGCCTGTTAACGGAGGAGGAGTTTGATGATAATGGGTGGATTATTATGGTTGGCAACAATGCACATCTGCTGTCATGTGAGTCTGTGCGTGCGGAACATCACCATAACCACATTCCTGATACCCCCTACTTCCAACTGTCTTCTGCAAATACCTTGAAAGTCCAACAGGGTAACTAGCTAGAAGAAGCTCTCAATATTAAAATGCTATATATGATTCCCACATAATTAACTTGGTTGCCTTTGCTTAGCTTTCTGTTGGATACATATGGTACCGTAACACTTGATTTTGCTCGTGTATCTGACCTTATGATACAATACATGTAATAACTACTGTACCATTAGCATATCTCTGCGCAACGACGAATTCTAGACCCATATCGCTCTACTAATCTGGGTTGTTATTTGCCCTATGTTATTCTCTGTTGCATTAGTCCTGTCTCAAGATTTCTATTTTGCTATTTTGCATCATAGTGTCGCTGTGTTATAGGAATATATTCTTTAACTGAAGCATTTAATTTAATACAATGTCGTCCCTGAGAATATATTCTTTAACTGAAGCATTTAATTTAATACAATGTCGTCCCTGTTGAGGAAGAAGGAATTTGAAGGCAAGGCGTGGATGATCATGGTTGATATGAACCATGTGTATCTGCGGTCATGTACTCCATATATCAATCGACAGTCCTACTATGCTAAGTGTGTGGACGCGGGTTGTGCTGTGTGTGTGAAGGACAAAAACATGTTTCCTAATATGACCCTACTTCCAACAGTCTTCTCCAAATACCTGAAAGGCCAACAGGAAGTGGCTACAAGAAGCTCTCTTAATATTCAAATGATGTGACCTCTAGTTTCCTTGTGTTATAGTAATGTATAGTACTCCCTTTGTAAAGAAATATAAGAGTGCTAATTAACCGAAGCATTAAATATATTGTTACCATAAATCTTCGATTAGGCTGTTCAAGTATTTGAGGTTTAGCTGCTCCAACTGTTCAATCGTCCTTACTTATCTGTATGCTTCAAATAGCATGGCTGAGGACAACTTATCGCTAGTCATGCGTTACTATGCTGTCAATTAAGTTGCTTGAACCATATTGAAGCAGGAAGAATGTCATTAGGAATATGAGCTTGCTGAATGGCATGGACACATCGCATATTACCTACATGCTGCAATGGCATCACTTGTATGGCTAACTAATGATTTTTAATGTAACACAAGAACAGAGAGGTATGACACTGAACAATTAGCTCCAAGTGTACCAAGGCTGAAACTGAAATTAAGCAGCAGGAAGAAAACAGGAGTATGTTACAGATTTTTCCACAGAAAAAAAAAACATAAAAGTATGGTGCAGATTTTCCAAAACAAGAAGGCCGAAAGAATGTGCAGACATGGGTAAGGCATATACTACAAAAAGTATACTCCCTCCGTCCCAAAATAAGTGACTCGAAGCTTTGTACCCTTAATAGCTTTCTCTTCTTAATGTATATAAACCATTAAACGAATACTCCAGGCAACAGTCACATCAAGGAACTTCACATTGTACTATTGGAGGCCCTTTTTTAATTGATGAAATGAACATGATCGTAATAAACTAACTCTGCAAAAAGTGATTGTTTCTAGTTGGTATTTGCTGCAAACAATATAGTAATGCTAGGGAATTAAAGGTAGGAGAGCAAGTTGCAAAAAACAAAAAAAAACGGTCAAATAGCCACTACAGAAAAAACATTATATGCCGATACCCTGGCTGCTCGCCGAATGCGGAAATGTGGTCGGCATAGTGTATGCCGAGCCTCGGCAATGTTGACTCGGCACACCGGTATGCCTACCGGTGTATGCCGAGTGCTGCTTTTTCACAGGTGCTCGAAAAAGACTATGTTGAGTACTAAACAAACATATATTGCACATGATAAAGTAACTTGTCGGCCAGCCGACAGAAACGACGTTTCCACGTGGAGCCCCGGGTATGTCAAATACTGTGCCCGGCATATACTACCATGTATGGGTTGTTCTTATATCACTGGCACAATAAATCGAGGGTGATCATCGTCGCATATTATACAAGGCAAAAGAACATGACACTGCTTATATGAGTTGTTCTTACACGAAACAGGCTCTCGCCCTATTTTATAGATAAAGCACAAACCAAAGTACACACCCGAATGATACAACAGTGCTATGCTTACGGATACTTGGTTACGGACCAATGCTTACGGCAGATGTGGCAGCGTTTGCTTAGCCAGACGGAAATCACAAAGGGCCCGCAGAGAAAACTTCCGAACAATTCAGTTTGTAAGTGTAGCATTATTGTGACTGATACAACATAGAGGAAGACATAAAGGAAGCCATCTTACAAAGCAAATACCAAGATACAACCGTCAACACAAACGCATGCGACTACGTTGCTGACAGCTAACAAAGGTAGGCGAAAAAACCATGCCACGACACGGACTAGGACCCACGACAACGCCCTCAGGAGGGGGAACGACACAAATTGTCGCCGCTACCGAGTCTGAGATGGACAAAAGTCTTCACTCAGAACCCTGGCACAAAGAGGAGAACCACGTCGCCGCCGTCGACGCTAAAGCACAAAGCTTTTGCTCGGCAGCTCACCCGTGCCACCACGAGCCACCTAGGATTACCGCCACAGGCACAATCCTCTAGGTCTGGATCTGGGCGTCGCCACTGTCAATGCAAGAGAACAAGCCCTAGCCCCCCACCACTACACCACTCGTTGCCCAGATGACCAAGAGGCATAGCCACCACCGTCACCATGATGCCAGCCAGAGAGCCAACCATGCGGACCGCCATCCGAGGCTGCTGCGCCAGCATCCATGTCCCGAAACACCGCCAACCGTTGGTATCACCGCGCCCCAGCCACAGTAGGAAGAGCAGAAGGCACCTCCTTCCTCTCCTAGACCAACATCAACCACCTGGTCGGGCTCAACGCCGCCACTATAGGAGCCGTCCATGCCTGCGTCCCCAACCAGTCCTGACCGACAGGGGGTCACAACGCAGTGGTTGCCGATGGCCACCGCCGAGCAAGCCCAATCGTATCCGCTGGCCTTGGTCTGGGCGAGCTCGCACGCCACCATGCTCATGGCCTGCCCCTCAGCCGCAGGACCAGAGCAATGGCGGCCGGTTCCCCAGCCTCTGGTCAACCGACAATCTGATTGCTTTTGCCGGCCGTTTCCTGTGCTGTATTGACTACATGAGTGGTGTTCTGCTATTAGTGTCCAGAGGTAGTAGTTTTGAAATAATGAAATCACTATTTTGAAATAACAAAATTACATTTTTGAAATAATCAAATCACATTTTTGGACAAAATGGAATAGGTTTCGAAACAATGAAACGTTTTGTTTGAAAGGATTGAAATTACTAGTTTGAAATAATTGAGATCTTTAGTTTGAAATTATTAAATCACTGTTTTGTGTTTCCAATTTCCTGCCATGCATTATTAAGTTATTATAAAGAAGAAAAGAGAGAAAAGGTGAGGAATAGTTTGCCTCAAATCAGAACGTGGCAGGGCCTCCCCACAAATTTTTTTTTGAATAGTTTGGATTGCTTAAAAAACAGTGTTGCTAAATCTTAGTCAGTGAGACTTTTTCTTGCGATGTTCAGTCACTGAGACTTAGTTATGTCTCAGTCGATGTATACTCGTGAGATCTTGCATGAAGATTCGTGTATTTTTTGTTAGTTTTTTCCTTTTTCTTTCTTACATTCTATGTCACTTGATTAAGACTTGGTTAAGTCTAACATAGCCACACCAAAAAGGAAAAACGTGGTACCACCAGATGAGACAAAGAGATTTGCTACACCTATGGGCAACTTTCTACGTGATAGAAGTTACGGGGTGAGTTGGCATGGAGTGGTTGGAAAACTGGGGGGGGGAGGAGGATCTTGAAGGGAGAGATTAACCTGTAATCCGTTCTGTATAAGTTCCTTCCCGTAGATGTACCCGTAAGTCTAGGAAATTTGTGAGAGAAGTTCCAGGATTCAAACTAGGAAAAACATATAAAGGCATATAGGAGCTTATACGTGAGAGGGTTACATCCTCTTTGGTTAGCGAGGGAACCCTAGCCGCTGCCAAGAGAACCAACTGTTCCGGCACTCTCTTCCGGCGGCTCCCCTTCGCCGGCGACCTCTTGGTCGTCGGTGGTGAGGGGGTCGCTGGATCCCGCGAGTGCGGATCATTTTACCTTTAGGTTCTAGGGCTATGGTAGATTAGGTTTGGATCGTTCAACGTCTTGGTTTCGGTGGCAGCGATGACAATGTTGAATAAAAAAGTTTCGTATTCTTCACATGCAAGGTGATCATCTCTATGATCGGTGATGGATTTGGGAACCAGATTGTTCATGCGGGGATGTCGTGGCGGCGGCCGCATCATTGTGGTGGACTTGTGTCCTCGGGCTCCGCCGTTGCGATAGCGTCTGCTCCAGCCTCGGCCCGAAGCTTGGGCGGTAGTCCTGGAGCATGCAGATTGTGGTCTGCATCGACGACATCAGAAAGACGAAACATGTGTTGGGTTTGTGGTTGGTGGATGACAGGTATAATTTCCTCCTTCGGCGTCTTAGTCGCGGTGATGTGCCAGATCTGGAGTTTGGTGGCGTGTCCGGGTTGTTGCCATAGTTTTAAAAAGCCGTAGCCGCTATAGTCTTTTCAGCAGGGTGCTGCTAAATGATCGTCTTCATAAATAGCCCGCTATAACTGATTTTGAGGCCCGCCGCTATTTTCCATAGCTCGCTATTTAAAACATTGGTTGTTGCCCCGGTCTAATTTGTTCAACGGCAATGACTTCACCTTTGATGAGCCACCTTGGAGGTCTGTAAAGCTGCATATCAGCGATGGAGCAGCATCGAGCTTAGGTGAGAAGGTGATCCGTCATTTTTTTTCCTTTGGTGGCTGCTACGATGGTGCCGGAGGCAGGTGACGGGCGTTGGTGTCAAGTTCAGAGATGTTCTGCTATCTTTTCGATTTTGTCATGTCTATCTTTACATGATATGTACTTTGATCTTTAAGATATGAATGAGACCTGTATTATCATGCAAAAAGGAAAACTACAAAAGGTAGTGGAATACGTTTTTTTTTTGGCGTCCCAAAGCAATGGAATAGCTTTTTTTTAGCAACAGCAATGGAATACGTACCGCCGGTGAACCCACGGATACGGGACCCCATCGGCTCGCAATGGCCCTGGCCCGGTCAGTTGGACAAGCTCAAATCTGTCTGCCGTGACAAGTCAGAGGAAGACCCGACTCGGAACGAAGCCGCCGCGGACGCAGGGCGATCTAGGTCAGCGGCCGCCGCCGGCCGCCACTTTGGCGGCGGCGCCGCTGCTGCTACTCCTTCCGACCCTCCGTGTTGTGGTAGGCCGTGATTAGTTTTCATCCGGCGATTACTTGCTGCTTGTCTCCCGCTGCATGGATGTGATCTGGTGCATGCAAGTGCAAGTTCTACGTGGTTTGAAGGCTATGTACGCCTGCAATCACAGCACGAGGTGACTGTCTTGGATGTTGAGAGTTGGATGCTAGCTTGATGTTTTGATGAGGATTTTTTTTTTCTGCTAGACCTGTTGTCCCCTAGTGTTAGAGCTAGGGTTTGCTGTTCTCCGGCGGCTACAGCTGTCTGAGAGTTTTTCATTCATCGTTCGTCGTTGTCTGCACCGACCGGACGCAATGAAGTTAATCAGTTGGAACTGCCGTGGTATTCACTGCTTTAATCTTGCACTTCTGGCAAAACAGGCATGGCGCCTTATTGACAATCCGGACTCTTTGTGTGTGTTGATCCTTAAGGGGAAATATTTTCCTGATGAAGATCTCATGAAGCAACTTTAAAAAAGAAGACTTCATATACATGGCGGAGATCTCATGAAGCAACTTTAAAAAAGAAGACTTCATATACATGGCGGAGTATTATGGCCGGAGTTGATACGCTCAGACGTGGGTATATTTAGAGAGTTGGTGATGGTGAGAAAATTAGAATATGGGATGATCCCTGGATACCGCAGAGCCCAACAAGAAAGGTGATTTCACCAAGGTGCAACAATCTTCTTTCTAGAGTTTCTGACCTCATTGATCCGGTGACAGGGAGTTGGGATGAGCAGCTGGTTAACCAAACATTCTGGCAAGTGGATGCTCTAAGGATTTTGGCCATTCCACTACCATTACATGAGATGACAGATTTCCTGGCATGGAACATGACAAAGTCAGGGACTTTCATGGTGCGATCTGCATACCATACAGAATGGGAATTTCAATTTGAGCCCAAGTTGGAATCAACGGCGGGAGCTTCAAACCCATCTTGTACATGGACTCGGTATGGAACTTAGTCTGTCCAGCAAAGATAAAAATATTTATGTGGCGCGCGCTCCAGAATGCTATTCCTTGTCGATCTATCCTGGCTAATAAGCACTTGAAAATAAATCCGAGTTGCCCAGCCTATAACCAGGGGCCTGATGACATAAGACATATGTTGTTTGAATGCAAATTGGCAATGGACGTGTGGAAGTTGCTCGGTCTTGAGCTTGTTATCAAACAGGCACTGAAAGTTGACAAGGCAGGTGAGCTTGTGTTGGCACATCATTTGTGTCTTCCAGAACAACAAATCCAAGTGTTGGGCTTGCCGAAGTTCAGAGAAACGGTGGCAACGACGGCTTGGTATTTGTGGTATGAAAGGCGAAAATTGACGCATGACGAAGAAACTCTAAGCGCATGTCAAATCAATATTTCAGTGAGAGGCTTAGTAGCAAATTATACCATCTCTTATAGCCCAAAGGCTCTCGTCCGTTCAGATGCTTGGCTGAAACCAAGGTATAGTTACGTGAAATTAAATGTTGACGCGGGATTTGATAGTGACACACTCGTAGCAACATTTGGAGCAGTTATTCGGGACCATAGGGGGGAATTTATAGCGGCTGCTAATGAAAAGATGGACCTTTGCTTCGACTCGTTCACAGCTGAAGCAATTGCAGTGAGGTTTGGTTTGAATCTTCCTAATACTGTCGGATGCAGTAAGATTGAAGTGAATTCGGATAGCATGGAGGTGGTGAATGCGTTGAGCCAAGGCTACTCTTCTTCAGTCGCTTCATCTATTATAGATGACTGTTATTTTATGTCATTAGATTTTTCCCATGTCATTTATGATCATTGTAATAGGGAACGTAATCGAGTAGCTCATGAACTAGCAAGGTTAGCTAGGTTTTCTTCTCCGAGTGTTTGGATGGATAACGCCCCTGATGAGGTTATCCCTTTACTTGTAAATGATGCTATTTTACTTATGAATGAATAAAGGAGAAGAAGTTTATCAAAAAAAAAGCTCAAATATATCGCCCTTCCTTCCGGTCTATTAGTTAACCCACCGAAACCATAGGTTTAGGGTTAGGGATCGCCATGGCCACGGGAGGCGCGGTCGAGGAGACCGTTGCCTTCCCTGACTGGGTTGTGCTGGATCGCTACGGCCGCACGTACTGCCACGACGACCTAGACAGTGCTCGTGAGGCCGCCAACGAGAAGAAGACCGCCTTGAATTCGTCACCGGCACCGGCCACCGCTGTTGCTTGTCCTTCACCCTCTTGGATCCTCCAAAGCTCTCTTACATCGATATCCACTGCCCGCTGGAAGGCTCAGCCAAACCCGAGCCCCCGTACCGCTTTCCCGCCTATCCCTACCTCCGGGCAACCCACGAGGACCTCGTCCTCTTCGAAATCTCCTTGCCGAGCCAGACGTGCTTCGACGGTGACCCGTCAGATCTGTTCGTCTATACCGTCGCGGGTCCTTCCCCCTCGGTGCAGCGGCTCCCTCTGTACACTGAGCCCAGGGAATGGCCGTTCCTGAGGTCTAGAAAAAACACAGGCATCCTGCGGCTCGCCGGCGACCGATACATCGTTGCCGACCTTAGGGTCTACTGGAAAAAAAAGGAGGGCTCTGACAATTATTCCGTGCTTGCCGAACTCTGCGTCTTCAACTCCATGACTGAGAAGTGGGAACTCTTCCTCGAGATGCCCGCCCCGCAGCCGCAGGACCAGGGCAATGGCGGCCTGTTCCCCATCCTCTGGACAACCAAGGATGTGCTCGCTTTCGACGACCGGTTCCTCTGCTGGGTCGACTACTTGAGCGGCGTCCTGCTGTGCGATTTCACCGATGCAGCCTCCCCGGTGCTCAACTTCGTGCCTTTCCCCGGAGGACAAGATTACCCCGACAAGCGACACATTGCAATGGGCCTCGCGAATTATTACCGAAGATTGTCCATCAGCCAAGGCATGATGCGCTTCATCGACATTGACCGTGGCTATCAGGAGAGAGTCCACGTTGGCTGGCGCCAGCGGCTCGAGAGAGGGCAAGGGCAGCAGGAGCCGCATCTCCTGAAGATCACCATCTGGACATTGAAAGTGATGGGGGCTGTTGGTGACCCCAGGTTCGAGTGGGAGGTGCATCGTGTGATCAACCTGGATTGTCTCTGGGCGCAACGTGGTTACCAAGCTCTGGGCATGCGTCCGTGTCTTCCCGAGTTCCCAGTCGTCCCCGCCGATGACCCGGATGCCCTGTGCTGCCTGTTGAGGGACGAGAAGCTACTTATCAATCGACAGCTCTATGGACACTGTGATGCTGATGCCCGGGCACAGCCGTGGATGATCATGGTTGACATGAACCATGCATATTTGCGGTCATGTGCTGAATACATCAATCAACAGCCCTACGGTCGTCCTAATGAGAGCGTGAATGCAAAAGCTGTGAAAGTTCACGAACACTTCTTTTCCAATACGCTCCTACTTCCAGCTGTCTTCTCCAAATACCTTGAAACGCCAAAAGGTAGGCTCTCTTAATATGCAAATTCAATATCCCTTGAACTTACATATCGACGTAACATGGTTGCATTTGCTTAGCTTTCTGCTGGTTATGGTAGTGCAACAGTACTTATTGAACTTATATATATATATATATATATATATATATATATATATATATATATATATATATATATATATATGACGAATTTTTTCTACTACCGGGTGTAGTTACTCCCAATTTTGTTTCATACGTTCTAGGTAGTATCTATCATATCGGAGAGTATGTACGCGTAGTATGTAGTATACAAGAATGGATAGGTAGTATATATACTACTTTTTTGGTAGTATGTATCATATTTTATGCATACTCCGTTTTATATACAAATATGTACGTATTTCACAAAAACAATAAAACTATGGGCTCACTTGCAATTTTTTCATTGAATTCACTTTGGAGTATCTTAGATATAGTATGTGAACATACTAAAAATAATAATGTAGAGTATATACTACCACATCGTACTATATAAGAAATGGGTGTAACTACACCCGGTAGTAGGATGCATTTTCCCTATATATATATTGCAAGTAGGATATATTCATAAAATTCATCCTACCACCTGGGGGTAGTTACCCCACATGTCTCATATACTACCATGCGGTAGGATATATTCTATTTTATCATTTTAAGTATGTTCATATACTATGTATAAGATACTTCAAAGTGAGTTACATGAAAAAATTGCAAGTTGGCCCATGATTTTTATTATATTTATAAAATACGTACATATTTGTATGTAGAAAGGAGCATACTCAGAATACGATACATACTACCAAAAAAATAGTATATATAGTACCTAAACATTGTTATATACTATATACTACGCATACATACTCTCGGATTTGATAGATAACCGTGGATTTTTTGCACACCTCTATGGATCTGTTTGGAGTGTTTCGCCCTTCATTAGCAACTGTCCATACAACGACTTCTGGACCCATACCGCTCTAATTATCAGGGTTGTTTGCCCTATGTTATTCTCTATCTGTTGCTTTAATCCTGTCCCAAAATTTCTAATTTGCTGCCTTTTGAGGTTGCTTTAACCGTTTTCTTAATCAGTATACCCCACTCCAGTGCTATTTATTTCGTGTTATTCTACTCTGTTTTTTGCACTATTATTTCTCGATTTGTGTGTGTACATCATTTTCTTAAAAGTGGATTTTAACCAGCAAACCCATCACACTAGCTAGGTTTAGCTATTCATACATCTCGCAAACAACATAGTGAGATGTTCAGATGGTGTATATATCTAAATGGTTTTTTATTTTATTTTTTGAAGTGATAACACAGGACGACAACAAGCAGCTCAAAATTAATCCTTCAAAGAGGGTTAAGCTCACAACTCATCCTCCAGAAAGGGTTTAGTTTGGTTTGGGAAGACCTTAATGGTGACCGGTTTTGGGACCTTTTGGACGCTCAAATCAAATATCTTGTTATGTGGTGCGGACAGGACGAAGAGTAAACGATAAATGCTCCGGATCCTCATTTGTAAGACCCCGTCTCTTAAGAGTTTGGGATTAGACACCTTTTCTTTCATTTGTAAAGGGAAAGAAGCGCTAGGTCTTATATCTGTTACTCTCTCCGATCTAAAATAAGCGTCGTGGTTTTAGTTCAAAGGGAGTACTACTTATTATCCGTGAAAATCAGGATGCGGGTCCGCAACCTGATTACGTAAATAGATGGATGCCTGCATAACAAATCAAGAAGGTTTTGCAGGTGATAGCCTCTGTGTTTGCGCGTTTGTTTCTTCATACGCAGGACAATATTTTGATGTTTCTTTTTGACAAGACCATTAATACTAGGAAAGTCTTGTACCAGATATTAGAAACAGAATAACTAGTTTATACAAAACATGCCATTCATTGGAATTGATCAATTCCCAACATTACACCTCCACCGTTGATTTTGGCTGTACAATCAACCACCCCGCATGCGGAACCACTCTATTCGAAACTCGACCAAACGCCTCCACACACGCAACATCTGCATCTGCTCCTCAATTCAGTGGACTGCATCCAAATGAAATGACCCGCGACCATCTCAATCTCTCCCCCTCATAGCAATGGCGTGCAAACGGGCGGAGATTCAATATTGTCATCAAGCTAGGAGGGTCCTGAAGCCGCCACATCAAATGAGGGAGAAGCCTCAATGGCGACGGAGCGCACGAATGTGGTGTCCCAGGTTGCGCCGCTCCCGCTAAATGGAGGAAGAGCTGCTCCACCATGCCGACCTCACATTCCATGAAGACCTCCTGGACATGATAAGAGGAGGGAGCATGTCGATACCGATGGCATGGTCGCACACGTGATGCCCGATGATGCGCTGATCCCATTGATCTGTGAAGAGATGCTCCGTCGTACCGAGCTCACTGCCATAAAGGCCTCTTCGGCTGGAGCAGGTGTCCTCGTGGTGCATGAGGATGCGCTACACCCGCTGATATGATGGGGGGAGCAGGTGCCGCCCTGGTACACGGGAATGCGCTGCACTCGAAGATGGAAGGAGCCCCCGTGGTGCACGAGGGGGGGGGGGGGTGGACCTCCTTCGGCACATCGAGCAACATGTCATGAAGGCCTCCTGCGCCAACAGCGGCGCTGATGCCGGCCTAGCTCAGGTGCCCACTTAGTTGGGAAAGACAAATGAGAGGGTCCGTCCTGAGGTTGAAATGGGAGTGACAGTGAAGATATGATGATAAGCGCACTCATGATCTGTGATGACCTGTTAACCATTCGCCTGGACGAACATCCCAGACTGCCTCGTGTGTTGGGAGCTTGACAGCGGTGTTAGACTAGCCACAATGGGTAGTAACATAGAGTAGTAACATGGACATGTTACTACTCTATGTTACTACCTCTATAGTGGGGAGTAACATATGTGTGGTAACATGCAACGCTTCATTTATTAGGCTATAGACTCATCTTGTCTTGATATGTGTGATGTTACTCATACTAGTAGTAACTAGCTATGTTACCACATGCCTCTCTTTCTTCATTTATTGCTTGCCACATCATCTATTTTATTTAGATATGTGTGATGTTACTATCTATGTTACTCCCACTGTGGGTAGTCTTAATAATTTATTGTTTGCTGGGCAGTCCTCGAGTCGAGATTCGCGCATGAATCGAAGGTACAGTGTTGTGTGGTGCCGACACAACCCAGAGTGAGCGGCAACTCTACTCATTGTGGTTGGACTATTACACCAAACCCATCCATATTAATGAAAATCCGAGTCACAATAGGAGCATCCCTACTGTCTGGTGCTAAAAAAACAATTTCGGTCGTTTAGTATTTTTTTAAGACAATCTCGTGAAGCTTTTATTTAAGTGTTTAGGGCACATATAGATGTGCTATAATTATTGCACATCTAAGTGAGTGAATCAAGCATAAAGAGGAAAAGAAAAAAGAAAAAGAAAATATTCACATGAATCTCAACGTAAGATCAATGACATAGGACTTAGATGTGCAATACTTATGGCACATCTAGATGTGCTTTAGCAAAACTGTTTATTTAACTCATCACAATGTTTAATTACAGAGACGAAATTAAGATCATTTGGATTGCCTAGTCAAACATAACGGCCAACCCCAAGTGAGATTGCATGCTTCACTAAATTGTGAGCCTTGACATTTGACCTCCTATTCTCATGACTAAAAAAACAACTATCAGAAAACCTAGAATGATCTATTATTTCTCTAATGATCACGACATAATGAGACGCGCTCCTTTGCTTGATATCGTCAATGACAACTTTGCAGTCGGGCGCAACATATATTCTCCTCTCATAAAAATCAGAGGTTGGTCCAACCATACATGGCGCCCTCGATTCAACGAAAGTGAAAACTTGGCTAACAATGGGCTTCGGTATTCGATGCCCGACCCTCAAACCAAAAGGTACAATTAAAGTTCAAAGATCTAACTGCTAATATCTGGCCATACGCCCCACTACTTCCTCTCAAAATATCGTTTGCCACTTGTTTCGAATCTGTAGCCTCCATGAAATCATAAATGAGAAGATTATCCGCTAAGGCTAGAGCCTCCCTGCACGCAATGGCCTCGAGGGCTACCACCTCTCAGACACCTTGAATCACTAGGGAAGAAGACGCCATAGAAACATTTTATTTTTTCCAGGTACTTGCGTCTTCCATAGGGATTTCCACGCAGCCTCCTCCTGTCTCCATGCTTGATGATCCCACCTCTCCATCAATCCACGCCTCTCTTCTTAATTTGGTATAAATTATCATTTTATATGCTAAACGGACCGAGAATTCACTGTTCCTTTCAATGTTCCAACTTGTGCATAATGGTATGCTTGGCGCATCAATGGGGATAAACACCTCTTCAACACGTATCCTATTCATCATTCTGTTGGTAGCTTACCAACATGGCCTCTTGGTCACACGTTCCCAATTCCACTAGGCTGTAGTTTTTTTTTTGAGACAACCTTGCGAAGTTTTTATTAATTCGTCACAATGTTTACAGGGACGGAGGGGAGGTCTCTAGGGTGTCCCAACCACACATGGCGGCCACCCCCGAGAGATAAAGCATACTTTGGTAAGTTGTGCGCTTCGAAATTTGAGCTCCTAGATTCATGGCTAAATTTACAAAAAGCAAAATCCACGGAGTGACGTATGATTTCATGTATGATAGCTCCATATACTGATGAGTTTTCCTTCTTCAAGTCCTCCACCATCACCTTGCAATTCGAGGCCACATGTACGCGCCTTTGATAAAGATCATCTGATAGAGCTAGAGCTTCTCTGATTGCAATCTTCTCCAGAGTCTGTGGATCTGCGATAAATTTGAGGACCAGCACTGCGGCTCCCAAGAATGATCCCTATCTCACTAGGCTGTAGTGTGGTCATTTAGTTCTGAAACGAACTAAGGACTAGTTTCTTGGCCCAAGGAGTTTCTTTTTTTAGGCACCTGGCCCAATGAGATGGCCCTGCTAGTTTGTCGCTCTTCTTTAGTCTTCATGGCCCAAGGAGACGGCCTCGTTAGTATGATGACTTGACTCTGCATTTGCCCGAAGCCATTAGTTAAGGAGTACTCGTTGCAAAGATCACTCCCCCCTTTCCAGGTTGCGACAAGTGGCACGCTGCATGTGCGTCACTTGTCGCAATCAAGGGTTTTTCCTTTTTTTAATTCATTTATTCAAAACGTTTTATCTCTTAAACCGTGCGTCCAAATCGCGAACCGTTTTCACCGTTGAATTCCTCGCGTCGACATCTTCAAAATTAGATTTCATGTTGATACGTTTTGATGAACTTTTTTTCACAAAAAAAACCGGACAAAAAAACTTACCGAGAGCACGGATTTTTTTCCTTTCCGAAAAAGGCATGCCCCTCTCACGAAATCACAACTGTGCTTTTCACGGAAGCAAAACCATGCCTCTCGTGGAAGGAAAAAATAGAAGAAAAGAAAACGCGTTTTTTCCGTTTCCGAGGAGGCACGGCCGTGCCTCTCGCGAAAGCACAACCATGCGTCTCGCGAAAGCAAAACCGTGCCTCTAGCGGAAGAAAAAAAACAAAAAACACATTTTTTTTAGATTCCGAGAGGCACGGTGGAAGCACAACTATGCTCTCGCGGAAGCAAAACTGTGCCTCTATCAAAAGGAAAAAACAACATAAAATGCATTTTTTTCGTTTCCAAGAGGCGGGTGGCTGGGAGATTGTTGTGTGGCTCCTTAACTAGTTGCTCTCGCATTTGCGTCAAAATCAAAACTAAATAAGAACTCCTTTAAAAAAACTTAAATCTGCATCCTTCCCGTCCATCAGTTCCGCATCGTTCCCCCACCAAAATCTACGGTTAGGGTTAGGGAGGCGGCGGCTGCTTTATTCCCGATGCCGATCGCCATGGACACCGGAGGCGCGCGGGAGCCGGAGCCGGAGGAGGAGACCGACGTTCTCCCCGATTCGGTGGTGCTGGGTCGCATTGGCCGCACCCTCTACCACAAGGACCTAGGCGCTGTTCGTGTGAGTGTCAACAAGAACAAGACCGCCGCTCTAGTCGACATGGACGGCGGGCCCTCCTGCTACGTGTCCTTCACCCTCGCGTCTCCTCCAAGAAGGACGTCCTACCTCAACCTCCACTGGCCGGAGGAACACGGATCCTACGATTCATACGGCCCGCCCGCCTTTCCAAGCGTCCGGGCAGCCGACGAGGACCTCGTCCTCTTCGACATCACCACCCGGAGCACGGGTCGCTACTGGGACCCCCCGCCAGATCTGTTCGTCTACACGGCCACCGACCGGCCTTCCCCCTCGGTGCAGCGGCTCCCTCCGTACACCATCGAGAGCAATAGGCCGTTCCTGAGGCATATCGTCACCACAGGCATCCTGCGGCTCAAAGGTGAGGATCGCTACATCGTTCCCGACATCAATGTCTTCTGTGGAAAAAATGGCATGTGTGCCCAACTCTGCGTCTTCAACTCTGCTGGGGTTAAACAGTGGGAACTCAGCCCCGAGATGCCTGCCCCTCAGCCGCAGGACCAGAGCAATGGCGGCCGGTTCCCCAGCCTCTGGTCAACCGACAATCTGATTGCTTTTGCCGGCCGTTTCCTGTGCTGTATTGACTACATGAGTGGTGTTCTGCTATGTGACTTCGCCATACAAGACTTATCCCCAGTGCTCCGCTTTGTGCCTTTCCCTGGGAAAAATGAGTACTCAGATGAGGAACGGGTAGAAAGGTGCTTCCCTGACAGATTCCGAAGTGTGTCCATCAGCCAAGGCATGTTGTGCTTTGTGCACATTGACAATGACTTCCATGGGCCGCCTCCTGCGAGAAAAAGCCGAGGCCAGCAGAAGCGGCCTACCCAGGAAATCACCGTTTGGACCTTGGACTCCAACAAATTCGAGTGGAAGCTACATCATGTGATCAACCTGGATTCTTTCTGGGCGCAACCTGGCTACCTAGATCTGCATATAGATCAGCGTCTTCCTGAGTTCCCGACCATCAGCTTGGACGACCCGAACGTTCTATGCTGCCTGTTAACGGAGGAGGAGTTTGATGATAATGGGTGGATTATTATGGTTGGCAACAATGCACATCTGCTGTCATGTGAGTCTGTGCGTGCGGAACATCATCATAACCACATTCCTGATACCCCCTACTTCCAACTGTCTTCTGCAAATACCTTGAAAGTCCAACAGGGTAACTAGCTAGAAGAAGCTCTCAATATTAAAATGCTATATATGATTCCCACATAATTAACTTGGTTGCCTTTGCTTAGCTTTCTGTTGGATACATATGGTACCGTAACACTTGATTTTGCTCGTGTATCTGACCTTATGATACAATACATGTAATAACTACTGTACCATTAGCATATCTCTGCGCAACGACGAATTCTAGACCCATATCGCTCTACTAATCTGGGTTGTTATTTGCCCTATGTTATTCTCTGTTGCATTAGTCCTGTCTCAAGATTTCTATTTTGCTATTTTGCATCATAGTGTCGCTGTGTTATAGGAATATATTCTTTAACTGAAGCATTTAATTTAATACAATGTCGTCCCTGAGATGACAACGGTGTCAGTTAAAAGTTGTTGCCAATGTTTCAGAAACATTCAGTTTCGTCAGGTGTAGCTGTACTGTTAAAAGTTCAGTCTTGTCAGTTAGGATTCTCTTCAGTTATAGTGAAATAAGCCAAGCTAGCAAAGCTGCGACTTGGTCTTAGTTTGTTAGTGTAGCCCGTCTCTTTAATCGGATCGTGGGATGGCACGATATATACTAAACGATCATAAGATCGTGGGATGGCGGCTTAGCTTTCATGTCCCGGCCGTGGCCTGATTTTCTGTTTTCATGTCTTGGAAGTCGCCTGATGGCCATAAGTAGTATGGTATAAGGTAGACCTGCCAAACCAAGGTCGCCCAAACCACAAACTTCAAGAACATCACAAAAGTCAATCATCTGACCTGTCAACCGTCAGTTCTGACTTTTTACCATGCTGTTAAGAAAACCTCCACTTCTAGTTCTAGTTATTCAATTTTTACCATGCTTTCGGACAGAGTTCTAAAGTTTCCTACTCGCCCTCCCTAGTCAATAAACCTCAATATTTGAATTGCCGAGATTCCTCAATGTCTTCAATTACCGTACCCGTTAATCATGTGCTTCCAAATCTAGAACAACTCGATGGAACTTGTGCATCAAGCAACCAGGGAGGGCGGAGGGTCAAGTACAAGAGGATTTGCGCTACGCCAAGACCTCCGTTTTTACATAGAAATATATGCGCATATAATTTTTTTAAATATCATACAGATAAATAATGTGTTCATGTTTTTTAAAATTTTGCTCACATGTTTTGAATAGTTAAAAAATGTTTGTATTTTAAGAAAATGTTCATATAAATTTTTTATTTATTTTTTGCTTATTATAGAAGCCTAATCATTAGGGACGTGGCTTGCACGTAGCTGGCTTTTTTTTCTGCACAGACGAAGGAAGAACTATAGAAGAAATATAGAAAGCTTTGCAAACATTATCAAAAGGATCCTAATAGCCAGCGAACATTCACTGGGAGAAGTGGCATTTGCAAACGTTTTTGCTGACATTTTATATGTGAGAGGGTAAAAATTTCTTGAGAGGCACATGGCAATCTCTAGAAAGAAGAAAATTTTGCGGCAAAAGGGTAGAATTTGCCATCATCTATCACCTAAAAATACCATAAAAAACATTCGTTAGCCATGCTCCTCCCTAGGAATGTTCGCTAGTATTTCCGTTATTAAAAGGCCTGGGTTGTTTTGTTGAAAAAAATATTTTGTTTTGTGAGAAATGTTGAACAATATTATTTTTCTCCCCACAAAAAAAAGAACAATATATTTTTCTCTTTTTGCATTGGACGGAGCTACGACCTCGCAACAGCGGCGACGACGTTTTTTGCTGCAACCGTAGTTGGATTTTGCTAGTACCGGCGAAGTTTTTTGCTACCACCATCAAGGCGGAGATGTGACCTCATAACGGCGGCGACAATGATTTGCTACAACCATAGTTGGATTTTGTTACTACCGGCGAAGTGTTTTGTGTACATCCATTCAACAGGGTTGACTGACTGGTGGTCGTCGCCAACGCAATTCTATGCAGCGAGCATCAACGGCGAGGGGCGGTGATGGGGCTACAACCAGGGGGAGCTATAACCATCACCGATGACAGCTACAACCGCAGGTGCGGTTGTTGCATGGGTCGAGGTGACGACGAGGACGGCCGACATGGGTGGGGACTGGCAACAAGGACGGCCGGCGAGTGTGGGGAACGTCGAGGACGGCCACCAGAGGGGACTGGAAGCGCGGCGACGAGGACCCCAAGCGGGAGCTGTGGATCAAGCCCGAGGAAGAAGAAGCCGGGGGCGAATCGTTTTTTTCTTTTTGCCCGAATCAAATGGCCATGCGGCTCGCATCCAACTGCTGGTGCGTGACCGGCCGAAACTTTCGGCCGACGCCTAGTAGTAGCCCATCAAAAAACATTCGTTAGCCACCCTTCTCTCAAGGAATGTTTGGCGGTTAGTATTTCGATTATTAAAAGGCCTATGTGGTTTTGTTGAACAATAATATTTTTTTGAGAGAATTGTATTTCAATATTATTTTTCTCTTTTTGCATTAGATGGATGCAGAAAGTAGAACGGGAGACCAATGAGATGGCCCACTTGGTTCGCCTGGCCCAATGAGCTGTCCCTTCATGCTAGTTTTCTAGAGTCTGTCGCCTTCTCTCAAAAAAAAGAACTTGAGTCTGTCGCCCTTCCTTCCCGTCAATCCGTTCCCAAGCAAAGCAAACCTAGGTTTAGGTTAGGGAGGCTGCGGCTGCTTTATTCCCGTCGCTGATCGCCATGGACATCGGAGGCGCGCCGGAGTCGGAAGAGGACACCGTCGTCCTCCCCCATTGGATGGTGCTGGACCGCAAGGGCAACACCCTCTGCCACAACAGCCTCGAAGCTGCTCGTGTGGTTGTCAACAAGAACAAGACCGCCGCTCCAGTCGACATGGACGGCGGCCCCTCCTGCTATGTGAGCTTCACCCTCGTGGCTGCTCAAAAAGGGATCTCCTGCCTCAACCTCCACTTGCCGGAGGGACCTCCAATTGCCTTAGACACCCCGCCCGCCTATGCCTTCCTCAGGGCAACCGACAACAACCTCGTCCTCTTCAACATCATCAACCCGCAGAAAAGAGTCAAGGAAGTCGTCATCTTCGACATCTCCAACCCGAGCCGGAGTTGCTACCGGCAGCCCCCGGCAGATCTGTTCGTCTACAAGGCTGGCGGTCCTCGCCCCTCGGTGCAGCGTCTCCCTCCCTTCGCCCAGTACAGTAGAAGGCCGTTCCTGACAGGTGACCTCACCACAGGCATCCTGCAGCTCGCGGAGGACCACTACATTGTTGCCGACCTCAATGTCTACCCCAAAAGAAAGGGCATGCGTGCCGAACTCTGCGTCTTCAACTCGAGACTGGAAAGTGGAAAATCATCCCCAAATTGGACCCGGGCAATGGCGGCCAGTTCCCCGAACTCTGGTCAACCGACAATGTGCTCGCTTTCGACGGCCGTTTCCTGTGCTGGGTCGACTACTTCAGCGGTGTCCTGCTATGTGACTTCCCCAAAAATATGGACTCCCCGTCGCTCTGCTTTGTGCCTTTCCCTGGAGGAAAAGAGTACCGTGATAAGGTACGGGTTGAAAGGTACTTCCCGGAGAGATTCCGAAGTGTGTCTATCAGCCAAGGCAAGATCTGCTTTGTCCACATTGACAATGACTTCCATGACAGAGTCCCTGGTCGCTGCCAGTGCCTTAGCTTCGTGGTAGAAAAAGGCAAGGGCGGCAGCAGCAGCAGCAGCAGACTCCCCAGAAAATCACCACTTGGACTTTGAACTCGGAGTTCGAGTGGAAGCTACATCATGTGATCGACCTGGACTCTTTCTGGGCGCAAGCTGGTTACCGAGATCTGCACATAGATCAGCGTCTTCCTCAGTTCCCAATCATCAGCGTGGATGACCCAGGTGTTTTGTGCTGCCTGTTAACGGAGGAGGAATTTCTTCGTGGTAATGGGTGGATGATCATGATTGGCAAGCATGCACGTCTGCGGTCATGTGAATCTGTGGGTGTGGAAACTTACGGTAATGGTGTCCCCCAACTTTCAACTGTCTTCTCCAAATACCTTGAAAGGCCAACTGCATCGCAAAAGGCAAAAAAGAAAAGAAAAGGAAAGGCAACAGATAACTAGAGGAAGCTTCAACATCACTCGTGTTTTTGCTTATTTATCTTTACTATGTACCTATACATGATGCAATACATATGCTGCCTGGTTAGGTTAATTGACGCATCTAATGTATTAATACCATGAATTTTCTGTTAGTGTGTTCATATAAATGTTTTACTTTTAGCGATCTGACCTTTTGCGTAGGCGAGCTTGCACGCCGCCACACTTGTGACCTTTGGTTTTGATCCGTCCGACATCACGGAAGTGCCATGAGAGTCCGACTCAGACTGGCACAATAAACAAACAACAAGAAGCACAACACGAAGTCTTGCACTATCGCGGACCGCGTCCCCCCCCCCCCCCCCCCCCGCGTAGCCGCACGTCGCCGGATGTCGTCCACCACCACGGACTAGAAGAGCCCATCTCGTGCAGAGGAGTCCCTCTCGCGTCACACAAACTCGCCAGCCCACATCTGGAGGATTTCCACCGCCCAAGCATGCCCCACACCACCAGGACGCTTCCGCTACCGCTGCCGTCGCCACATCAGAGGAGACCGACGACCCCCCCACCCACCCACCCAGCGCCCGACCGCTAAGGGACGATCCCTACCACCAGAACCACCACTCCACGAGTTGCACCACCATGTCGCACGCGAGCCACCACGTAACTACAGTCGCGTCCCCATCCACCCGTGCCACCAGCACGACCGAGCGCGCATCCGTCGCCACGCCCCATGCGAGCGACACACCTCAGCCAGAGAACTGCACCCCATGATGCGAGCCACCCAGCGACGGGGGAAGAGGGCCCCGCCGCTGATGCAACCGGGCTTCAGCTGGCGTTGCGGCGGAGGTGATGAGGATGGATGGCACGGAAGAGGTCGAAGCTGGCGATGGCTAGGGTTCGCCCAACCGCTCGCAGTGGAACAGGAGGATGGATCAATTAATTTCCTCGTTCGGTGGAAGAAATGGCAAAAATGACGCGAAATCTTAACGGCTTCATCACGACAATCAGTAAGGACACTGCTTGCTCACTTTTAAAATAAAGAGGATCCAAACATAGAAGAAATAGAGAGCTCTGCAAACATTGTCAATAGAGCGGATGGTTTGTTGAACAAGGGACCGCCTATGGATAATGCAACTAAAAAGATACCTGTTTATGTCGATGTTTCCACTAAATTTTATTCCTCCCCCGATGCGATCCTCTTTTTCTTCCTCCCTACGTGTCACCCCCAGCCCCTCCCCTGGACACCGGACGAAACAGTGTCCGTGGCCAGCAAGTGTTGCCACGCGCGGCTAACCCGCAGGCTCCTTCCGGCCCTGATAGTTTCTCGATCCCCTTCTTTAAAATTTTCTGGCCGCAGTTGCGGCCTCTCATTTGTTTGATCATCCAAGGGTTCTGGTTGGGTACGATGGACATATCTCGCCTTAACTACGCTGTCATTACCCTTATTCCTAAAGTCAAGGGCGCGGATTTGATCTCGCAATTTAGGCCAATCGCCCTTATTAATAACTTCGCCGAGTTTCCGGCTAAAGGGTTAGCCACTCGTCTCTCCCCCATTGCCCACCGTACCATTAGCCCTTTCCAGTCGGCTTTCATCAAGGATCGTTTCATTCTGGACGGGGTCCTCTGTTTGCATGAAATCGTTCATGATCTTAAGATTCGTAAGTCGAAAGCGGTGATTCTAAAATTAGACTTTGAGAAGGCCTATGACTCGGTGAGTTGGCATTTTCTGCGTAGAGTTTTATTGGCCAAAGGGTTCGAGGGGCCCCTCGTCCATAGGATTATGCAGTTGGTCTCGGGAGGCCACACTGCTATCAATGTCAATGGTCAGGTTAGCAAATTCTTTGCCAATGGTAGGGGCCTGAGGCAAGGCGATCCTGCCCCTCCCATCCTATTCAATTTCGTTGCAGATGCTTTATCTCGCCTCCTTTCTAGGGCGGCTGCCACTGGGCACATTACTCCGGTTTGCTCTAATCTCATTCCCCATGGTCTCACCCATCTCTAATATGCGGACGACCCTATTATTCTGGTCGAGATGAATGAGGCCTGCCTTGCCCACCGCAAATTTATTTTACTTTGCTTTGAGGCTATGTCGGGGCTTAAGATTAACTTTGCCAAGAGCGAAGTAGTTGTGACTGGTGTGGACGAGTCGGAAGCCACGCGAGTGGCCCACCTTCTTAACTGTAAGCAGGGCTCCTATCCGTTCAAATACTTGGGGTTGCCTATTTCCCCGGATGTGCTACATGCCAAAGATTTTGCCCCGATAGTCACTAAGGTGGGAAACAGGGTCCTTCCCTGGCGGGGTAGATATAATACGAACGCTGGTAAAGTGGCCCTAATTAATGCTTGTCTCTCCTCCCTCCCCATGTTCCTTATGGGCTTCTTTCTCTTGTCGGCTGGGATTCATGCTGGTTTTGACAAACACCGTGGGGCGTTTTACTGGAATGCTGCGGACAACCGTCTCAAATATCACTTCGTCAAATGGAAATTGATGTGCAGGCCCAAAAACCTTGGGGGGTTAGGGATTCTCAATACTTCCATCATGAACCAATGCTTGATGATTAAATGGTGGTGGAAGATTATGAGCGCTGAGGATCAACCCCTTTGGCTGTTGATTCTTAAGGGTAAATATTTCCCATCCTCAAGCCCGATGTTCGCTCTGTCGCGTGGTGGCTCTCAGTTTTGGAAGTCTCTGGTCAAAGTTAGACCTGTTTTTCAATCTTTTGTTAAGTTTGTTGTTGGGGATGGTTCCTCTATTCGGTTTTGGCTTGATTGGTGGTGTGGAGATTCACCTCTCTCGGTGACCTTCCCTACCCTTTTCTCTTACTGCTCTGAACCTAATATTTCTATTGCGAAGCTTGCTTCCCAGGGGTGGAACCTGGCCTTCCGCCGTTCTCTGTCGCATGTAGAGTTTGAAGATTGGCAATGTCTTACTGCCCTCTTCCCTACGCTCTCGACGGTCAGGGACTCGGTGTGATGGCCGCTTTCTGCCTCTGGGTGGGTTTCTGTTAAGTCGCTATATTCTAAGCTAGTTGGTGGCACACCTACCAGTCGTTTTTCCCAAGTTTGGAAGGCCTGTATTCCCCCTAAGATAAAAAATTTCTTGTGGCAAGCCTTTCGAGGCCGGCTGCCCTCGGCTGATCAGATTCGTAAGAGAAACGGGCCGGGTTCCCGGGCAAGTAACATACCGATGACAAAGGGAACAACGTACGTTGTTATGCGGTCTGACCGATAAAGATCTTCGTAGAATATATGGGAGCTAATATGAGCATCCAGGTTCCGCTATTGGTTATTGACCGGAGACGTGTCTCGGTCATGTCTACATAGTTCTCGAACCCATAGGGTCCGCACGCTTAACGTTTCGATGACGGTTATATTATGAGTTTATGTGATTTGATGTACCGAAGGTAATTCGGAGTCCCAGATGAGATCGGGGACATGACGAGGAGTCTTGAAATGGTCGAGACGTAAAGATTGATATATTGGACGACTATATTCGGACATCGGAAAGGTTCCGAGTGGTTCGGGTATTTTTGGGAGTACCAGGGAGTTACGGGAATACGGGGGAAGAAGTATATGGGCCTTATTGGGCTTTAGGGGAGAGGGAGAGGCAGGCTGCGCCCCCCCCCCATTGACTAATCCGAATTGGACTAGGGGGAGGGGCGGTGCCCCCTCCTTCCTTCTCTTCCCTCTTCCCTTTCCTTGACTCCCACTCCTACTACTTGAAAGTGGGGGAATCCTACTCCCGGTGGGAGTAGGACTCCTTCAGGGCGCGCCATAGGGGGCCGGCCCTCTCCCCCCTCCTCCAATCCTTTATATACATGGACAGGGGGCACCTCATAGACACAACAATTGATCGTTTGATCTTTTAGCCGTGTGCGGTGCCCCCCTCCACCATAGTCCACCTCGATAATACTGTAGCGGTGCTTAGGCGGAGCCCTGCGTCGGTAGAACATCATCATCGTCACCATGCCGTCATGCTGACGAAACTCTCCCTCAACACTCGGCTGGATCGGAGTTCGAGGGACGTCATCGGGCTGAACGTGTGCTGAACTCGGAGGTGCCGTACGTTCGGTACTTGATCGGTCGGATCATGAAGACGTACGACTACATCAACCGCGTTGTGCTAACGCTTCCGCTTTCGGTCTACAAGGGTATGTGGACAACACTCTCCCCTCTCGTTGCTATGCATCACCATGATCTTGCGTGTGCGTAGGAATTTTTTTGAAATTACTACGTTCCCCAACAGGAGGTGCTCCAAAGCCACCCATGCCTCCCATGGTCTCCATGGTAGCTCCAAAGCCACCCATGGCACCCATGCCACCCATGGTAGCTCCGAAGCCACCCATGCCTCCCATGGCGCCAAGGCCACCGCCACCCATTGCGCGAATCATGGATCTTTTTTGGATCAAGACTTCTTCACGGGCAAGATTGACATACTCTTTTTGCGCCTCATTGAGGATAGATGTGTTCAAAAAGAACAAGTGCTTCTTCCAATCCAATAATCTAGTTCGCTCCTCATTGCTCACCTTCCTCTCCTCGGCCGCCAACCTCCCCTCCTCGGCCGCGGCATCTTGGTTCCTTGCCATTTTCCTCACCTCGTTGGCTTCTTTTCTTGCCTTCACAATAGCTTTCATAGCATTTTTTAGCTCATCATCTCCTTTCCTCTTCTTCTTTTCTTTTGCATCTTTCTTGCACCCATCCGGTCGTTTTGGCTTCGAGTATGAAACCGAGTTGGGTGTGGGGCTTCTTTTGCCGTCATCACTTGATGCATCCTCCTCATCATCATCATCCAACTCAATTGTTCGCTTCCATTTGTTGCTCAAATCCGAATCATCCAAATCACCACGCTTCTTCCATTTCTCATCATCCTTCAACACGTCATAGCAATGAGGCAAGGTAAATGGCCTTCCTTTCTTGATCTTCCGCTTCTTGGTCCTCTTCTCCTCTCCTTTGAACAAGTTTTGTGCAATGTTGTACTACATGAAAACAAAACAAGTTAGCACTCAAACACCAACAACAAGCATGATGAACATGGATGAAATGACTTACTCTATCATCCTCATTAGTACCACTTGGGTTCAACTTGTCAACCGCCTTTTGTGCGGCCGCCCACTTTTGACTATCCTTGTTGATTGTCTACCACCGGGACCGAAGAGATCGATCGGAGCGGTCAATTCCACTCATGTTGCGAACATCAAAGTGTTCCTTCATCCGAAGTCAATAAGCATCTCTACTTTGATCACCTTCAACGGATGGATCCCTCGACACTTGCAACCAAGTATTGCATAGTAAGATGTCTTCGGCGTTGGTGTAATTGCCCGCTCTTCCTTTCGGTGCGTTGACAATGCCTCACCTCGTCCACCTCGAACTCATGGTCATCGAAGTGCATGTCATTGGTTTGAGACCAATGCGAATTGTTGGAGCCAACACCCATAGTTGACATGTATGCACCATCGTTGAGACTACAAAGTATATAGAACAATGCAAATAAGCTATCTATATGTATGCATTCAAAAAATAACAAGAAAAAACAAGTTGGGGAAATTTTCTACCTTTGGGGCATATCCTCGAACACATTGTGCGCGTCGGCCGCCGGCTCAATAAGTGAGCTCGCCGGCGCTTCGGTAGCCGCCGCGCTTGTCACACGCCCTGCAAGCTTCTTCCTCGATGCCTTCGAGGTGCCGGAGCCGTCCGCCGCCTTGTTCTTCTTCGCGGATGTCTTGCCCTTCTTCGGCCGTGCCGCATTTGGGAGCTTCGAGGGGGGCACGTGGCTTCATCACGGCGGGCGCCGACGCGACGCCACACGCCGCCGAGGTCATCCACGGCGGCATGAAGAGGCGCGCGCGAGGCCGATGCTTGGAGGAGCTCCGGTAGAGGCGAGGCCAACGCTCCCCGCGCTAGGGTTTGCGGCGGCGGCGGCGGCGGTGGAGGGGTCGTGGCTGTAGGATGGGGTGAGGGGGGTGTCGGCGCGTGCGTCCATCGGGTCCAGTTCGCCGGCGCCGGCGTGCGCGGGGCGAAGGTGGCGCGGAAGAGAGAGTGCGGCGCGAGCGCTCGTGTGTGCCGCGCGCGGAAGCAGGCGCACCAAATACACAGCGCGCGTTGGCGATTCGGACCGCGCGCACAACTCTATATGCCGCGCGCGCAGTTATTGCACACCCGCTGGAGCCACTCTACCGATTGCGCGCGCAATGGGCAAATTTGTGGCACGGCGTTTGTTTAGCGCGGCTGGTGAAGATGCTCTTAGTGATCACTTGGTAGTTGGCACGCTAATGGCAGAATCTCTGGACAGACGGCTCTGTGGATTGCTTCCGGTCCAAACGAATCTCTCTGTAAACTTAGGTTGTAAGCTTTCCAGGGGGCCCTTGAGTAATACGTACACGAGATTCCCCTGCAAAGAAAGGAGGTGGTATTTTTGGCAAGAAAAAAGACACCTATATATGTTTTTTCTTCTCTTTTCCCAGAAAATAGAACGGGAAACTCCCCTCGCTTTGTTCGCTTGTGCCACTAGTTTCCTGGCCCATTGAGATCGATGGCCCTGCTATAACTTGGATCTGTCGCCCTTCTTCTTTGCCGTTCGTCGGTTCCCCTCACCAAGACCACCATAAGGTTAGGGTTTTGGAGGCAAGTTCGATCCCCATGGCCACCGGAGGTGCGCCGGAGTCGGAGGAAGAGACCGTCCTCGTCTTCGCCGATTGGGTGATGCTGGGTCGCATCGGCCGTACGCGCTGCCACAACGGCCTAGACGCCGCTCGTGTGGCTGTTAACAAGAACAAGACCGCCGCTCCACTTGACATGAACGGCGGCCCCTCCTGCTACGTGTCCTTCATCCTCGCGGCCCCTCCAAAGGGAGTCTCCTACCTCAACGTCCATTGGCCGGAGGAACAAGGCTCAGCCGTCTCACCCGCCTATGCCTACGTCCGGGCAGCCGACAAGGATCTTGTCCTCTTCGACATCTCAACCCCGAGCCAGACTGACAGCTACCTCGTCCCGCCAGATCTGTTCGTCTACACGGCCGCCGGTTCTTCTCCCCCCTCGGTGCAGCGGCTCCCTCCGTTCACCAGGGAGAGAGGTAGGGCGTTCCTGATGGGTAGCCTCCCAACAGGCATCCTACGGCTCAAAGCGGCGATGGACCGCTACATCGTCGCCGAGCTCAATGTCACGGGCAATCCTTCCATGCCTGCCGAACTCTGCGTCTTCAACTCCGGGACTGGAAAGTGGAAAATCATCCGCAAGCCGCAGCTGCAGGACCAAAGCAATGGCGGCCACTTCTTCGACCTCAGGTCAATCCACCATGTGCTTGCTTTCGACAGCCGTTTCCTCTGCTGGGTCGACTACTTCAGCGGCGTCCTGCTATGTGACTTCTCCACCATAGACTCGCCGGCGCTCCGCTTCGTGCCATTCCCTGGAGAGAATGACTACCATAACGAGGTACGAGTCGAAAGCTACTACCCGGAGAGATACCGAAGCGTGTCCGTCAGCCAAGGTAAGATGTGCTTTGTCCACATTGACAATGACTTCCATGACAGAATCTACGATCGCTCCAGATGGATTCAGCTTCCTGAGAGAAAAAGGCAGCAGCAGACTGGCCAGAGAATCACCATTTGGACTCTGAGCTCCGAGTTCCAGTGGGAGCTGCACCGCGTGATCAACCTGGATTGTCTATGGGCGCAGCGTGGCTATGAAGCTCTGGGCATACCGCAACGTTTTCCCGAGTTCCCCTTCGTCAGCCCGGATGACCCCGATGTTCTGTGCTGCCTTTTGAGGGAGGAGGAATTTCGTGGTAAGGCGTGGACGATCATGGTTGACATGAACCATGCGTATCTGCGATCATGTACTCCATACTGTATTAAGTGTGCGGATGCGGAGTGTGGTGGGTGTGTGGATGACAGATACAGGTTTCCTCCATATGTCGAACTACTTCCAACTGTCTTCTCCAAATACCTTGAAAGCCCAACAACGTCGAAAGAAAGAAAAAAGAAAAGAAAAAGAAAGGCTAACAGGCACACCTAGCTAGCTAGCAAGCTAAAAGAAGCTCTCTTATAATGCTTTTGAGGATTTTATGATATCCCTTTTACGTACCTTCTTACATATCACGCAACATATATATGGTACTACACTGCTGATTTGTGCTTGTTTATCTTACCTATGATGCGATATGTATGTTGCCTGTGGTTGTGTGTATGATTCTCATCTGTTACTTTGGTGTGCAAGCTTAATAATAGCTAATGTGCATTGTCTCCTCTCTCTGTATGGATTCTTCGGAGTTCGGACCCCACCCCTCTCATTATGGGACTCTGCTGAGTGTGTCGATTCCAGTAGTGTTAGCAAATCTCAGGTTGTACTACGGACCTTTTGGCGCCGCTTTGTTACAGTGATACTATTAATTAACTGTTAAGTGTTTGAGTTTAGCCGCTCCGGTTGTGTAGGTGTGCCTTTCTGCCATGCAAATTGTCCTTGAGAGTCTAGAGTCCTCTATTTCTTGCTCTTTATGCGACTATATATCCATCATCTGTAGTCTGTTTTGCGCTATTTTGAAGTGGATTAATTCTAGGAACCACCCTATTTTGATTCCTGTTGCAAAGCATGAAACTATGTTATCCTCTATTTCCGGGTCGTCCCCCTTTCCGAAAAAAAATGTTCTACTATATCAGACCAAATGTCTCGTACGGTCGTACCTTTAGATGATATACAAAACTTTCTTACACATATTTTACTGTTGTCAAAAGTTATAGAATGTGTTTCGTTGGATTACTTTGGGCCGGTTATGTCACATCTTTGGTTGTCTCCGTTAGAAGACAACTAGCGCCATGCGCTGCTGGAGTGCAGTGCCTCTCGTTGTGTTCGGGCGCTGTCCAAGGAGGAATTGGTCGAGCACATGACCATGACCACGCAGGCGGATGCAAAGCTATGGTTGTTCTCTATGAGCGATTCTCTTCCACCCGAGCAATTCATTCTGATGACGGTGACTCTTTGGGCCATTTGGAGTGCACGTTGGAAGGCGATACATGAAGATATTTTCCAGACTCCGTTTGGAACTGACAGGTTCATGAAGTCCTATCTGGAGGAAATTGAGTTGAACAAGACGAAGCAGGACAAACCACTTGTGAAACCTACAGCAAGGACACGGGCGTGGATATGTCCACCTCACGAGCACATGAAAAACAATGTGGATGCAGCGGTTTCCAGGGAGGGGAGATCCGGAGCTGTTGGAGCTATATGCAGAGATGAAGCAGGAGGATTTTTGGGCGCATCGACACTTGTTGTCAGCAATATCTCTGACCCCCAAATTCTGGAAATAATAGCAATTAGAGAGGCTCTTGCTCTTGCAGAGGATCTTTACATAAACAAAATGTCCATTGCATCAGATTGCAAGATGGCCATTGATGCGATCAAAGAAGGGAGTTCCGCTGCCTTTGGAGCAATAATTAAGGAGATTATAGCTAGAACGAGCATTTTTCTTCATGTATTTTTAGTCATGAGTATAGGACCTCGAATGTAGAGGCCCATAATCTCGCAAAGTATGCTTTATCCTTAGGTTTTGGCCGTCATGTTTGGTTAGGCCAGATCGAAGATCTTGTATTTATCCTTACCAACATTGCGAAGCAGTAATAAAGTTTTGCGAGATACTCAAAAAAGAAAGATAATGTTGGCATCGATGGAGGAGGTCGAGGTGGGCGACCACCCAGGGCCCAAAAAATTAGGGAGCCCCAAATGACCTGAGTATAGTACACATGTATACGTATAGTCTGTTAGGTTAATGCCTTAATATTATGTAATAAAGCGGCACAACCAGCGAACAAAAGGAACACATTAGCCACTAGCAAAGCCACCCATGACGTGCTATTCCTAGCTATAGCAGTATAATTTTCTGTTGTAGATCGTTTTTCCTCTGGTCCTGGCGGCTGGAACCCTAGCCGCTGCCAGGAGGCCAATCTTCTAGCGCCGTCCTCTGGCGGCTCCCCTTCGCCGGTGACTTCGGTCGTCGGTGGTGAGGGGATCGCCGGATTCACGTGTGTGGATCGTTTTACTCTCTCGTAGTCTAGGTTTTTAGGTTGTTCATCGTCTTGGCTTCGGCGACGATGATGACGGCGCTGAATAAAGATTCCTCGGATCCATCCCTGACGAGGCCTTCGGTCCTATGGTTGGGGTGAATTTGGAAACCAATCTGTTCAAGCAAGGATGGTGTGGCGGCGGCGGCATCCTCGCGGTTGACCTGTGTCCTCGGGCTTCGCCGTTGCGACGGCGTTTGCTCCAGCGTCGGCGCGGAGCTTGGGAGGTAGTCCAGGAGCGGATGCAGATTATGGTCTGCATCGACGATATTGGAAGACGGAACGTGTGCTGGGTTCGTGGTTCATGGATGATAGGTATGGTTTCCTCCTTCGGCGTCTTAGTCGTGGTGGGGTGCCAGATCTGGAGTTCGGTGGCATGTCCGGGGTGTTGCCCCAGTCTGATTCGCTCAACGGCAATGGCTTCATTTTTGGTGAGCCACCTTAGAGGTCCGCAAAGCTGCATATCAGCGATGGAACCGCGTCGAGCTCGGGTGAGGAGGTGATCCGTCATTCTTTTCTTCAGTGGCTGCTATGGTGGTGCCGGAGGCAGGCGACGGGTGTTGATGTGAAGCTCAGAGATGTTCTGTTATCTTTTTAGTTTTGTCTACATCGTTGCGGAACTCATCCTCTACAGGGAAAAAGAGGACACATGCAGTTATTCCATGCGTGCCGAGCTCTGCGCCTTCAACTCCAAGTCACGAAAGTGGAGGGTCTTCCTCAAGGACGCACCGCGGCCGCAGGACCAGAGCAACGGCGGCCGGCTCCCCACGCTCCGAGCAAACCATCATGTGCTCGCTTCCGAGGGCCGTTTCCTGTGCTGGGTTGACTACTTCAGCGGCATCATGCTAGCCGACTTCTCCGACATGTGCCCATCCCCGACCCCGGCACGCCAGTTCGTGCCTTTCCCCGGAGAAGAGGAGTACAGCCTGGAGGTACGGGCGGAGAAGTGCTTCGGGGAGAGATACCGAAGCGTGTGTCCATCAGCCAAGGCAAGATGCGCTTCGTCCACATCGACAATGACCTGCACATCGGCTGGCAACAAGGGCAGCAGCCTCGCCAAAAAAATCACCATTTGGACTTTGAACATGATGGATGATGGTACTGGTGACTCCTCCGGGTTCAAGTGGGAGCCACATCGTGTGATCGACCTGGATCGTCGTTGGGTGAGTAATCCTGGTATACCTCGGTATCTTCCCAAGTACCCAGTCCTCAGCGCCCATGACGCAGATGCCCTGTGCTGTCTGCTAAGGAAGCAGGCATTTCATGGCAAGGCCTCCATGATTATGGTTGACATGAACCATGCATCTCTGCGGTCATGTACTCCATATATCAATCGGCAGTCTGTGGATGTGAAGGATCACAAATGCGAGTTTTTCAATATGCCCCTGCTTCCAACTGTCTTCTCCAAATACTACCACTACCTTGAAAGGCCATCAGGGTAATTAATCTCTCTTAGTGTGCACTTACTTATACACTGTATTACCAAAAAAGGCTCGCGCCCGCTTACATACTGTATTACGCAGCAATGCAGCATGATTGCCTTTGCTTAGCTTTCTGTTGGATATGGATGTGTTTTTTTGCTTATTTATCTTACCTATATGATGCAACACATATTCTGTCTCGTTGGTTAATTATATGATTTTGAAGGGTGGTGCACGCTTACTATCTAGTGCACATACTTTGTTTTTGTTTCATTGCAGTGTCCCTTCCCCAACTGATCAACAAACTGTCCTAGACCCGCTCTATTGCCGATACTTTGACTTTGGACAAAAGTTATATGCAGACTAAAAACACCCAGAAGGAGTACATTTAGCCAATATATACAAAAATTAAGTCATTGGATCCCGCGTGAGAACACACAAGGGCACAATAAAATTTTCTACAACTGGTTGCAGAATAGCTATATATGCATCCATAGCATGTTAATTGATTGTCCCGCAGTCAATAGATAAGCATCCTTTGGACGGGTATACCATCTAGGAGGTCATGCTGCTGGTTAAAAGGAGAGCCGTGGTGGAGCTTTGTTTGATTTCTTCCAGTATTTTGCTCTGAAAAAAAAAACCTATCCATGGTAGAGCTTGTGGTTAATGTCAGCTGGTTGAATAAAAATCAAAAAATCATCCCGGAGACCCACAAGCTCTACCACGGGAGTGTGGTTGTCCCAGGATGAGAATGATGTTTGCTTTCAAAAAAAAATATTAGCTCTCTCTTAGGTCATCGACATGCTTGCTGTTTAGCCAATTTCGTGGTTTGGATGGATAGTTGCGGATAGCCTGACTGGGTCCATATTCAAATCATGCATTCGTTTATTTCTTTCATCTTGATGGTGGTAGTTTGTTTTAGGGAAGACATTATGGTTTCTGTTAATGGAAATTGGAAAGGAAGCACCCTTCTTCGAAAAAAATCTAGAATTGTACGCCTAACAGACTTTTTTTTTCTCTCGGCAAACATCACATTTTTGTGTATCCGTAGAAATATAGACTCAAGCTATAGCCTGAACATTATATTTCTTGTGCTCTAGGTGGCTCCTGACAACCGTCCACATCTTGAAAGACTAATTCACAAGGTGAAGACTAAAACTACGTCTACACATATATTTACAAGATTACATGGCATATATTTATCTCTTTGCTAATGTTGATGTTAAGATCAAGATATGTTAGTGAAACCGATGCTTTAGTCTGGTCACTCTAGAGATATGTCAACATAGTCGAGAATCGTGTATTGAACACCCAGTATTTTTTAATATTATTTTTTTGCAATTTGAGCTTATTATTTAGATTTTTAGCTTGAAATACAACTTATGAAATTACTAAACTAAACGACTGACAACATACCTTAATTGTCATTTGAAATTCTTGGGATCTTCTAGATCCTTGAAAGGGTAGGCACCAACCAATAGCACTGAAAGGTTTGCCCCACATCCACATATCGGCTATCTGCATTCAGGGACAAATTATTGGTACTTGTGCAAAAAAAAAAGTATTTAGAAGGTAATTTTGTTGAGAATGATGTCAGAGTTTCAATAGTAGTTTTGTTGAGAATGACGAACTGTACAATACAAAACAACAGGATTGTAGATCGATTAAAATTTAGTATCCATCACAACTTCTGTTTGTTATAAGTTACTGCAGTAAGATGGTTCATTTTTTTTGCCGAGATTCTAGAGATGATATATAAGAATATCCATCAAATAAGCAAACAATCTGACAACTGCCCAACATATTAGCAGAAAGTACCTTCAAATAACCAGTCACATATCTTCAGGCGAGGAGTGGTACTTTCATCCAGCATAGTGTTGTCTCGCTTTCATAGAACAATGAATCAGTGTCTCCATGCTCAAGTATAAAATATTCTGTCAAAAGAAAATACAAAAGAAAAAAAGTTGCTCAAGAAAAGAAATCTAAACATAAGCACACCAAATCTTATTTAATTAGAGTCCAGTATATCGTGCACGATAAACTTAGATGGCTCTTTTTTTGCAGGAAAACTTAAACGCCTCATAATTCGCTAGATTTAACTCAACACATTCAGATGGAAAATAGTGTGCAATTTCCAAGTGTATGCCAAACACACTGGTAAGTAGTGACCTTCTCAAAGCTTGTGTTGACATGGACAGAAGTGCCCATATAGCATCATCAGAGAGCCCCTTTGTTCCTAAGGAAAGACGGAAATTTCTTGCAAAGCTCCAAATTGAATGGTGATTCCCCAGGAAATCAATGCACAAACTAAGATAATTCCATCTGTTGCCTTCACACATCTCAAATTGCACAAGGAGCTTTTATTTTTGATCAATACCAATCCTTATCAGATCGGAAGGTGAAGGGCAGTGAATCCTACGTCCCCACACTCTGTTTGATCTACGAGAGTGTGACCAGCATGGATTGCGTCGGGGAGGGGATATAGTAGTAGGTGAGAATAGGGTGTCTGCACTGACGTACTTGCGGCGGTCCGCATTGGAGGAGACAAGGGACGACACGAACGGTGTGGTCGGAGTTGGGGCTGCTGTAGCGGTAAAGAGATGAGGTAGTGGAGGCAGTCGTGCCTGAACAGCTCCAGTTGCGAACTTGTGGAGGTCGCATGAGACTCATACCTACCAAGGTATAACTCAGGATGACTTGGAAGGGGGCGGAGGAGACGGCAAGGAGGAAGGGCTCATGGTGGTTGATAGCTAATATGTTGCATGTTCAACACTGAACTTACTTTGTTTGAATAAAAGGACCGACAGCGTGCACCTGTACACGTACGGTTCAGTAGATTCGGTTAGGTGTTTTTTTGTTAGTAGTTTTTAGTCTAGCTAGAATTGCTCGCCTTACCTGGTCATGGGATGGCATGATTGTAGCCGTATGTGCGGGCAAAGTAGTTGCTCGATCTCAGCTAGACATCGTGGGATGGCACAACCAATAGGCCAGCTGAAGACGTGAACGTTTTCCTTGTAATTCGGCAACCGTTTTGAGCTCGCCAGATAATAACAGAAGAAGCAGAAAAGTTGCGGGTAGTTGAGCAGCGCAAAATCATTGTCTCCTACCTCTCTCACTCTCTCCCTGCATCATGCTCTTCTTCGTGTGTGTCAGCCTCTGCAACAACAGTGGTAGTGGGTTATGCGGCCTGGGGCAGACGAGAGCATCGACCTCTCCGGATCCTTTTTATTTTTTCCTCGGATGTCTAGATGATGTGAGAGGGAGAGATAGTTGAACGTGGGAGGCAAGGAGTTATCTACAAACGAGGAGTGGATTGCGGGGGTCTTTTTGCAAAACTGACATAGCTTGTCTCAGATGCGTTGAATGTAAATCGAACGGTTGTAAATGAAGGATGGCAGGCACACCATCATTACGAATTCAGCTTTTTACAGGAGTAGGGATTGTTGAAGATTATATGGATAACCCTTTTACGTACCTTCTTACATACGTATCAAGCAACATGGTGTGAACTCGGCAATAGTGACGGTCTGCGCCGTTTTCTCTTTTGGGGGCATTATCGTGGAGGTTAGGTTTGCTAGGTTGTGGTGTGGGCTGTGTCTAGTTCTCCCCTTCCAACCAGCGGGAGCAGAATCGGCGGGGTCTCCACCCCCATCCGTCGCCGGAGCGGCAGACAATGGAGGCGAGGACCCGCAGTCCTCGGAAGGGGGCAGAAACGTCGCCTGAAAACCATCAGAGGCGAAGCAGTTTGTGCGGGAGAAGAGAGTCACCACGCGCGAGGGAGGATCCAGAAGGACGAACCTGTCAACGCGATCCCGAACGCACGCATCGCTTCGATCCAGCGGCAGGGGAGTGGACCGATCTCACGTTCTGCCGGTCGACGGCCGGCTAGCACTGTCCTTTTTTTTATATTTTGACCTGGTTTATTTACAAGAGATTCTTTTTTTTTAATATATACTTTCCGTTAAAACAGTCCTCTGCTTCCGGTCGCGTCCCACTCCCACTCCCACCCGGCTCTCGTCGCGTCCTGTGGTATGGCGCCGCAGCGGCCTCGGGCGCTCCTCCGACGACCGCTCCCCTCCTCGTAACCACCGTCCGTGCCGATCCAAACCCCGCAGAGCACCACGGCCGCCACGGCAAGCCTAAAAGAGCAGCCTCTCCCTTCGACCCGGACAGTCATGGCGGCCGCACTTCTCGCCGCCGCGCCCTCGCCTCTCCCGCCGGCATCCTGGAGACGGAGGCCTCTCCTCGCGGCCCTGCCGCCCGCTCTCCGCTGCCTCAGGGCTCCAACCTCCGCTCCTCCCGGAACCCCGCCGCCTCCCCGCAGAGCTCTCGCTCCCGTCTCCAGAGCCGCGCGCGGAGCGGCGCTGGCGCGAGGCAGGGGTGAGGTGACGGGGAAGTCCGGCCAGGCGCCCCGCGATTGGGGCGCGCTTGCGAGGAGGCTGGCGCTGGGCGCGCTCCTGGGCTCCGCCGCCCTGCTCGGCTGCCGCGGCGCGGCGCTCGCGGCGGCCGAGGACTCCATCAAGGCGTCCGGGTTCGGGCTGCGGGTCGCGGCGTCGCTGCGGAGCCTCGGCTGGCCCGACGACGCCGTCGTGTTCACGCTGGCCACATTGCCGGTGCTCGAGCTGCGGGGGGCGATTCCGGCCGGGTATTGGATGCGCCTTCACCCCGTCCGGCTGACCGTCCTCGCAGTTTTGGGGTATATATTTCTTATCTCAGTGTCAATGCTTCATTTACTAGATTTAGTGTCAGTTCCTCAAGGTGTTCGACAGTTTTTTTAACTAATGATGAAGTGGATTGACTCTGTAGCATTTTATATTTGCTTACTGAAATAAACCCCGTTTCCTATTAAACCTGAAAAATTAAAACAGCCCCAAAGAGGGAAACACAGTAAATCAGTTTGTGTTGCTGTCCTTTGACATACAGGTTTAAAGGGCAGACAAGCACCTGTTGCAGAATGATATCTATCCTAACATGCAAACTTAAGTGAATATTGATATAAAGTATGAATCATTTTAGTTAGTGTGTGGAACTGAGGTTGCTACTTAACTGACGGCCATCTCCAACACAACTTAGCTATTGTCTGTTTTTGCTCAGGTTATGTGGCACTAGTTGTGCATTGCTAAGGTTTAGAGATAGTGACACTTGATTATCACTTATTAGTTACTACAGATTTGCTGTTCCTACATGCTATTAGAGCTGATTCTGAGGAGAGCACATTATGATCAAGAAACTGAAATCAGCAAGTTAGCAACTACTGTAGTTGAATGGAAAAGGTTTACTTTTTACCCCTAAGTTATATGCTATGCTCACTTTATCACATAAACAAATTTCCACTCTTAGTCCCCCAAAAGATAGTTAGCTCTTTCCCTGCATGTCTTTCTGAGCTCTGCTTTAAATTAAAGAAGGGGGAAGTCTGTACATAGCTTGAAACCAGCTAAAAAACCAAAGGAAAATACATGGCAATTACTCTCGATCAGGCTGGCCTGTACACGGAAGGTCAGCATGAATGAAAGACATGCTCTCATCAGAGGAGGCCTGGGCATTTTGGAAGATCCCGTGGCAGTGCTCCTTCCACAGGGGACAGACTACATAAATCGCCATGGACTCAATCTTCTGGCATTGGGGATTTTTTACTCCATGTGAAGGTTTTCTCCACCGGCTAGCGACGGAAGACCTCAGGGCAATGGCAGAAGCTCTAGGATGAGAGGAGGAGAAGGCAAACCAAATTTGCTTAGCAAAAGAACATCCCAGCATTAGATGGTTCGCTGATTCCAGCACCTGGTCACACATCATTGTGCGGCCAACCTCTCACATGCAGCCTGTCTGCAGTCTACAGTCTGTTCTGCAGGAGAAGCCAGAGTTAAAACTGAACTTCTCCTTCAGCTTCAACACTCCAAATCTTCAGTAGGTCATTACAATGAATTTGCCGAATAACTGCCCATCATACGCAAACACCGCCGAGTAAGAGTTGCAGGCTGTGAGCTTGTAAGATACGCAGTCTGGGTTTTCAGATAGCTGACCCCCACGCACACACTGCACTTTAGACCATATCTGCAACAACATGTCAATTTCCTCCTCCAAGTTAATCCTTTGAAGGCTCTTTATCCACTTTCCTCCCCTGATCCCATCACAAACGGAGATACTTTTCCTAGAGACCAACCGGAATAAGCTGGGCGCCATATCTTTCAGAGGGACTCCATCAAGCCAACCGTCGAACCAGAATGAGGCTTTTTCCCCATTCCCAATGTGAATCGTAGTGCAGGTCGCAAAGAGCTGCTGATCAGTCGCATTGCAAGTAACAGGCAGTCCTTTCAAAAGTCTGTCCACATTGTCCCAGTTGAACCATAGCCATCTTCACCGCAATGCCCTGCTAAAGTGCTCCAAATATTTCACTCCTAATCCTCTACAGTATATAGACAACCAGAGTTTCACCCAGCTTACTAAACCCTTGCCCCTGTGCGCCTCTTATCCAATGTTCAGGATGTCGGTAACTGGTACCATATCGGTCGGGTGATTGAGTAGGGATTAATTGGCGAATCGGCCATTTAGCTGAATTTATCGGTAACCCATTTATCGGGAGGTTAACTACGGACATATCTATATATCCTAGGCTATATAGCAACATGCAATGTACAAAGTGTCTAAATATGCAATCCTAGGCTACATAGCAACAAGGAAAATTGTTGCCTTGATGTTCTGATGATGTGGCATCAGATCTGGAAGGCCATAAACCTGCACACTGAAAAGTAGGGAGGGAATGTGCCAGTTTTGCGCTGAAAATGCCTAGCAGTTAATCGGCCAGCTGATAATTCGGCCTGGCAGCTGATAAATAGGCTTGTCAGACAAATTAACTGGACCTACCAGTTAATGGCTTGAATAGCACGTTCTCGTATCGGGAGTGGTCCGAATAGCAGTTAACTGACCATATCGTGAGTTGACTGACACTGACCGATATTTGGGACAGTGCTCTTATCCACACCAGAGAAAACTTCTCCGGATCTTGTCTATGTTTTTGATAATCCACTTGGACGGTGGAAAAGCAGTGAAGAAATAGGTTGTGAGCGCTGCAGCACAGAATTGATAAGCATTAGATGCCCCTTTCTGGGCATGAGTTTTCCCTTTCCATGGCTTCAACCTCCCAGCAATTCTGTCCAAAAGAGGTTGGCAGTCAATTGCAGGAAAAAAGAATCGCGGTTAAGCCCCAGAAGGTCTCTGGCAAGCCTCTCTGAGCAGGGAATTGAAGTGATGCAGCAGCACCTGAGCTTTAGCATCATGGTCAGACGTCTCTTCACCCTTCAGATTTTTCAGAACAGGAATGTGATTCTTCCTCCTCCAGGTCATTCGCTTTAACGTGAAAAACTTTTGTGTTTGCATCTCCAGATTTGATCCACATAATACAAGATCTTTGACGCCATCTCACTCTGTCAAGCGCTGCAAAGCCAAGCAGCTTCAGTTTCAAGAGAAAACGAGGGTTTCATTCCTTAGCAAATAGCTCACATTCCTCCTGATGAAGGTACAACTGGAAAATCACCTCATTGGCTACCTCCTTTGTGAATCTCACTTCCTTCTTTTATCTTGTATATCACAGTTTCAGAGCATGAGCAGTTCTTGACAGCTTGATGTGCAAAATCTTTACAGCATCCTTCGAGCGAACAGATTTAGCCCAGGCTGAAGCAGCTTCTCTCTGAATCCCTCCATCCTTAGCCAACAAAGCCTCAAATCTGAACCCTTTATAGTGCTTGACATCCATCTTCTGGAGGATCATTGGACAGTGATGCGAAAGGGCAGTTGAGGCCGGAGACAACTGATATTACAAGTGGCTCAGCTCCTAAGATTAACATGGTCGATTTTGGAATGAACCGTGTTCTCTCTCTCCTTAGACCAGGTGAACCTCCTTCCATTAAGAGCAATTTCCTGGAGGTCAAGATCCTCATGTTTCCAAAGCGGCCCATCATTCTGAGATTAATGTTGGAGTTGCTTTCGTCGCTGACACCACAAATGAGATTAAAGTCCCCAAGAATCATCCAATCAGGCAACACATTATTCCTTATGCTCTCAAGCTCGTTGAGAAAAAGAATCTTATCACTGTCCTCCGGAGGCCCATACACAGCAGCAATATTGGTCAGATCAGTAGTAGTACCAGTAGGCATTCTAGTCGGAGGAAATAGCACAATCATCTGTGCTGGCAACCAGGATCCCACAACTTGTACCATTAGCAGTTTGAAGACGAAGTCCTCAGAAAATCTGCTGCCCAGGACCTCAGCACAATACTTTTATCAACATCAGCTAATTTAGTTTCTTGAAGGCATACAATGTTGCACTGGTTAGCTGAGAAAAAATTCTGTGGCGATCTCCTCCAGGCCGGGTTGTTCAACTCTCTCACGTTCCAGTTAAGGAGCTTCATATTCCATCGAAGAAAACAACACGGTGAACAAACAAGATTGTATTGAGCATCCACCAACTGGAAGCAGCAACCAGAGCGAACAGATTGTATTCAACCGGAGGACTACAAGGCACAATACTCCCCTCCTGGTTTTGGCAACGGCTTTAATGGCGTGGTTGATAGTTTTGCTCGAGTGGCATGTACCTCACCTTGGTTTTGCACGCGCGGGTGGTATTTCACATTCTTCCCCCGTCCCCTCCGCCTCATCCTATCATCACTGACCAATCCCGGAATCCAATCCTGTGTCACTCACACCTCGACTATCTGAAATAACCGAAGGTGAGCGAGGGGAGATGATACAATAAAACAAAAGGTGGCAGCACTGTGAAAACTTTGGCGGTTGGAAAAGAAAGATGGATGCACATGGCCACACTTGATCCCACTCCCTCCCTCCCTCCCTCCCCTGGTCATGGTCATGGTCGTGTCGTGTGGGTTGTGGGGCCACCAGGCATGCATTGGGATATCCTCTAATCAGCTTTGCAGGGCCGACAGGGAGATCACCGGAGCCCAGCCCCAGAGCTGCGTCGCGATTCTGCCCGATGGAAGCCGGGGAAGGTAAAAGATGGTGGGGCAGGAGCGAAAGGGATGCACGGCAACGCCCATCGCCAATGGCTGGCCGAGAAGGGATGCATGCAGGTGGTCACAGATGAGGAGATCATGTGGTGCATGCATGCATTGCCAATGGACGAGACGGCTGGCCCGCGCTGCCGAGCGAGCAAAGCTGGGGCTGGGTGAACTGGAGTTTGGCGGGCCCCCTCCCCACCCAAGCTGGGGATTCCTGCCTGCCTCCCTCCGCCCGTTGCGGTGTGGCTTTCTTGGCCGCGAAGACACCCGCCCCTCCCTGCCTGCCTTCCCCTTCCATCCATTGTCCTCTTTCTCCCTCCCTCGGTCTCCACTGCATAGGATGCCAACCACAGTCCGGAACGCTGCTTTTGGCAGAGCCGTTTTGAACCTTGGACCCGTGCCACCGATCCGCCCAGCCACCTAGGCAGGTCCGTGCACGGTGCATGCGCCGGCGGACGTGCATGCGGTGCGTACGCGCGCGTGCCGGCCGTTGCGTCCCACCGTTGTCGCTGTACACGACCAGATCCCCCTGGAACCATCCACCGGCTCGCCATCGCAAGTCACACGCGCGCGGCTCCATCTCCACCTCCACGGACGCCCTGGCACGCGCGCATCCATCCACCCATCCCTCCCGGCGCCAGATCAACCACCACCCCGCGGGGCGCGTACGACCCACGCCACCTCCCTCCCTCCCTCCCTGGCCGCGCCGCGCGCGCAGGAACGTACGCACGTCACACGGCCCGGCAGCCCACCGCGCGGCTTTCGCTTTGCTTTTGCCCGGCCGGCGCAGCAGCGGGCAGCCGGATCAGCTCGCAGAGCAGGGCAAGGCTTGAATGGTAGTGGCCAGGCGCCAGGCCGTGCATGTCCCCCCTCCCGCCCACGTCCCTTTCCTACCCACCCACGACCCACACGCGCGCTCCACCACCCCTCCCTTTCTCTCGCTCGCAGTATCGTTGCACCGGAACGGCAATCGCGCTCGCGCCGTGCGCGCGTGCATCGGGCGTACGTGCCATCGTGGGTTCCAATTTTCAAACGCGCGCGCGGTCGGATCACGTGCCCGTCGCGCTCGCTGCGATTACGTATCGGCCCGGGAGCTCCCTCCTGTATTCATGTCATGCATGCATGCATGATCGTACCGTATGCCCGGCCACCGGATCACGTGCATCCGCGTTCTAGAGTGACAAGGTTTGAAACCCAAATTTTTTCACGAATACGCAAGATGCGTATCATTCCATTAATAGGTAGAAACCCAAATAACATACTATTCCTGTGAAGCAATGCTCTGCGCCAAACGACCGCTACAACCCAGCTTCACCATACTTAAGCCCACCCTACAGTTTACATGCTCATATATGCCTTCATCGTGTAGAGTTTCGGCGGATGGCTTTTCGTGCATCGCACGTTTCCGCGTGGTACATCCCACCGTGAGCTTGCTCGTTTATCGGCAGGGGGCGGTTTTCCGGCGATCGGAGACACACCGGATCGTCCTCCTCGACGACGAGGGATTTGTGGTGGACTCATGGGTGTGTCGACAGGGAGAAATTTTGGCTTCGTGCACCATGGTGCAGTTTCCGTGTCACGTTGCATGTCTATGTGAGCCGTGTCTACACGAGCAGGGGCGGAGCCAGCCCTGTGGGCCGCCTTCATATACAGTAGCAGTTGTAAGGGCATATTTCTCTCTATGTGGTTTTGGTAATTGATGACAGTATATTTGCGAACTAATCGTGTGCATTGAGCATTTCAGTGATCTCATGCCTAGGCACAAGACGATTCGGTGCCCCTCGGAGCCTTTCAAAGGCGGCGGTTCTCTGCGTTTTTTTCCGGTGGATTTGAGTCGTAGGAAGCTGTACTATTAAGAGGGGGTCCGCTTCGGAAAGGTTAGGGTGGAATCAACACGTACACATCTGTTCCTTTGCACCACCTTTCCTTCGCTTCATTGGAGCACGATCCGTTTATCCTTGTCGCTGTGAGATGAAGGCCTCCAAGTGCTATAGGTTCTATGGCGTGCGGTAGTACTGCTCAAGGGAGCAGTAGTACCACGGGGGCCCGCGGTAGTACCGCCCCAGCAAGCGGTAGTACCGCGCCTGGCAGGCGGTAGTACCGCTGCCTCTAGCCCAGAAGGCTGGCGCGCGCGGAAGTAGGCGCGGAAGTAATTTTTACTTCCGCCCCTACGCGGTAGTACCGCTCCCTACGAGCGGTAGTACCGTGCCGGATTTTCGCACGTCCCAAACTCAGCGGAAGTAGTCACGGACGTAATTTATTTAGTCCGTGCTTTTTCCAGCCTAAGTTGAGCCCTGCCTTGCGGTAGTACCGCTCCGGCGGTTCTACCGCTCGTTGCCTAGTGCAACATGACCTCTCCTGGCTTCTACTGCACGAGCGGTAGTACCGCAGCATGATGCAGTAGTACCGTGGCGGCTTGCGGTAGTACTGTGTCCCGCGGGCTGAGTAAGTGGGTAACGGTTGGTTTTTTTCCCACTATATAAAGGGGCTCTTCTCCAAGAAGACCACATCTTCCCTCCCCAAGCTCCATTGTTGCTCAAAGCTTCATCTTCGCCCGATCTCTCTCCCTAGCCAATCAAACTTGTTGATTTTCTAGGGATTGGATGAGAAGGCCCCGATCTACACTTCCAGCAAGAGAAATTTGATTCCCCCCACTAATCCCTTGCGGATCTTGTTACTCTTGGGTGTTTCCCTAGACGGTTGAGGTCACCGCAGAGCCATATTCCATTGTGGTGAAGCTTCATGGTGTCGTTGGGAGCCTCCGATTAAGTTGTGGAGATAGCCCCAACCTTGTTTGTAAAGGTTCGGTCGCCGCCTTCAAGGACACCAATAGTGGAATCACGACATCTCGCATTGTGTGAGGGCGTGAGGAGAATACGGTGGCCCTAGTGGTTTCTTGGAGAGCATTATGCCTCCACACCGCTCCAACAGAGACATACTTCCTCTCAAAGGGAAGGAACTTCGGTAACACATCCTCGTCTCCACTCTAGGTTATCTCTTACCTTTACTTGTGCAAGTTTATATTGTGTTGTCTCCTTTGCTTGCTTGTGTGCTAGTTGTTGTTGCATAATATAGGTTGCTCACCTAGTTGCATATCTAGACAACCTACTTTGATGCTAAGTTTAATTTGGTAAAGAAAAGCTAAAAAATGTTAGTTACCTATTCACCCCCCTCTAGTCAACCATATCGATCCAATTGGTATCAGAGCCTCGTCTCTTTATTAAGGGCTTTGTCGTCCGAAGAGTATGATTGACACTATGGACGAGGTGGAGGAGCACTCCGGTGCCAGTCCCATCTTGTCCGCGGCCGATGGGGGTTCCTCGGTCTCTCGTGAGGACTTCAATGCGGCTATGGACACATTGAAAACCTCCTTGATGGCCGAGGTTAAAGGCATGTTCAAGTTATATCTTGAAGGCATTAAACTTTCTACCACACTGTTGGAAGTGGTTGCTCAAGGAAATATGCCCTAGAGGCAATAATAAAGTTGTTATTTATATTTCCTTATATGATAAATGTTTATTATTCATGCTAGAATTGTATTAACCGGAAACTTAGTACATGTGTGAATACATAGACAAACAGAGTGTCACTAGTATGCCTCTACTTAACTAGCTCGTTGAATCAAAGATGGTTAAGTTTCCTAGCCATAGACATGAGTTGTCATTTGATTAACGGGATCACATCATTGGAGAATGATGTGATTGAATTGACCCATTCCGTTAGCTTAGAACTTGATCGTTTAGTATATTGCTATTGCTTTCTTTATGACTTATACATGTTCCTATGACTATGAGATTATGCAACTTCCGAATACCGGAGGAACACTTTGTGTGCTACCAAACGTCACAACGTAACTGGGTGATTATAAAGGTGCTCTACAGGTGTCTCTGATGGTACTTGTTGAGTTGGCATAGATCAAGATTAGGATTTGTCACTACGATTGTCGGAGAGGTATCTCTGGGCCCTCTCGGTAATGCACATCACTATAAGCCTTGCAAGCAATGTGACTAATGAGTTAGTTGCGGGATGATGCATTACGAAACGAGTAAAGAGACTTGCCGGTAACGAGACTGAACTAGGTATTGAGATACCGACGATCGAATCTCGGGCAAGTAACATACCGATGACAAAGGGAACAACGTATGTTGTTATGCGGTATGACCGATAAAGATCTTCGTAGAATATGTAGGAGCCAATATGAGCATCCAGGTTCCGCTATTGGTTATTGACCGGAGATGAGTCTCGGTCATGTCTACATAGTTCTCGAACCCGTAGTGTCCGCACGCTTAAAGTTTTGTAACGACCGATATTATGAGTTTATGTGTTTTGATGTACCGAAGGTTGTTCGGATTCCCGGATGTGATCACGGACATGATGAGGAGTCTCGAAATGGTCGAGACATAAAGATCGATATATTGGATAGCTATGTTTGGACATTAGAATGGTTCCGGGTGAGTTCGGGCATTTACCGGAGTACCGGGAGGTTACCGGAACCCCCCGGGGAGTGTATGGGCCTTATTGGGCCTTAGTGGGAGAGAGAAGGAGGTGGCCTAGGAGGGGGCGCGTGTAACGCCCCGAGACCGATGCTCTAGAAGCCTTCTTTCACTAGTAGGAAAAGGGGCTTTTACCCCGGTTTGTAAGGGCCTTTTGTCCCGGTTTTCGAACCGGGACTAAAGGGTCGTTACTAAAGCCCTAACCCTTTAGTCCCGGTTCTTACACGAACCGGGACAGAAGGTCCTCCACGTGGCCGCTGCTGCCAGCCCAGGCAGGGGGGCCTTTGGTCCCGGTTGGTGCCACCAACCGGGACCAATAGGCAGGGCCTTTTGTCCCGGTTGGTGTCACCAACCGGGACCAATAGGCATCCACGCGTCAGCATTTGGGGCTGGGGTTTTTGTTTTTTAAGGGGGGGGGGGTTGGGGGTTAATTTAGGTGTTTCATATATTATGTTAGCTAGCTAATTAATAGAGAGAAGTGTCCTCTCTTATCTCCGTGCTTGGTCGACGCTACGTACTATATACGTATGGAGAGGACTAGACACGCTAGCTAGTAAGCAAATGAAGGATACAGAGAGAAGTGATATCGACCACCTCTCCTTCTCCGAGAGATTGGTCGAACAACAAGTTCTCGTATATCTATCTGACACTACCGGCTACATATATACAATAATTATCTCTTACAATATAATCTCCTAATTAAGTTGTAAGAACACATGGTCCACATAGTATTCTCCGTTTTCAGCGATCACGTGGTCAAGGAAGAATGCCGCCAATTCCTCTTGAATTCCTCGCATATGATCTGGTGCTAGGAGTTCATCACGCATCTGAAATATCTAATTTGAAGAAGGGGGTTAATACATATATATATATATATATATATATGAATAAATGAAACTCGACACAAATGATGGTAATAAAATAAAATTGTGAATATTATTGCTTACGCACTTCATATTGTTCGTCAGAGTAGCCCCGCTCACAGGTCGTGTGGCGGATGGACTTGCAAACATAGTATCCACAGTAATTATTCCCGGGTTCCTGCCACAACCACTTTACAAGAAATATAGGTCAATCAAACTGATAAGCAAGCATGCTAAATGGTATTGATGAAACTAGCACTTGAATCACTAGGAGATGCGCGGAACATGCTACTATAGTACTTACTTTCGGGTGTTTAAATTGCAGCTTCTTCGGCAGTCCCGGAGCTTTTGTGGTGAATTTTCTCCAAACCTTGCCAGACAAAGAAAACAATTACTTGATATCAGGAAATGAACAAAGTTGCTGATATGGTGGATAACGATCGATTTAACTTACTTCTCGAGCATTTGAGTCATGTTCGCATAGTCCTGGGGATCTTTTCGTCTCGAGTCTAAGACGGTTACTACTCCCTGCTCAAGCTTAATCTCTAGGAGAATATAGTGGAAGCTGCGCATGCATGCATAAGTCATCAATTACATTACCATAACCTGAACTAATAAGGGAAACCGAATATGCAGAAGACAGTAACACTCACTTGAAGTTGTAAGGAAAGAGTATTATATCTTTGTTTTGATTTAATACCAACGATCGTAGCAAGTTGGCCTCGGCTTCTTTGGGATGTTTTTCAACCGTATATGCATCTATGAGATTTGTGTTAATGAACCCAATATCACCGATTTGTCTTTTGTTCAATTCGGCGATCTTCAATCTGCATAATATAGTGAGGAGAATTATAAATACATGCAATGAAAGAGCTGACCTATATAGAGACACTTAATGACAGAAGTAGTTCTACTTACAGAAAGTAGCAAGTGATCGTTGTTTTATCGAGGGCCTTTTGATTGAAAAACTGGAAGAAATCCTCAAATGGAACATTCAGCAGTTCAATTCCAACGAGATCATGCTCTGGTTTAACTCTCAGCGTCAAAGTATTCATCCCATCAGACTCTGCAGGTTTTCATGTACCAATCATGTAATCTTTGCATCATCGTTGTTAGAGATCTTTCATCTTTGACGAGAGGCTTCCCGTAATGGTATTTGTGTTCGTCCACCTCCATGATTTCATAATGTACATCATTGGGCAGGTAATCTCCAAGATTGCTATAACCGGCCACCATCCTCGGATCATTAGCGACGATGTCTTTTGACACCTTGAGCGGGGGGCACGATTGGTTCGCTTGTTCGTTCTTTTAACCTTTGATCACCGACAGTACTTCCCGACCGCCCCGCTTCGGCATATGTCTGTGCAAGAATGCGCTCATAGTTGCCTCTCGGCGGAGACTTTGGTGGTTTTGTCAGGGCAGCCAGAGTGCGCTTTGCTTTCACTGGATCTACCTTCTCCTCTGGAGGTGGATGTTTCTTCGCTTTCACCCCTTCAAAGAAGTTTGTCACTTCGGCTCACACGATCTTCCTGGTTTCCTCCTCGGTCCTCTCGTATGGTAACTTCTCTGGAGTCTTCAGAGAAGGACCGAATCTGTATTGCCTCCCGCCTCTGGCAGCTGTACTGCTAGACGCCGACAGAGCAGACGGAGCGGCTGCGGCTGTCTTCTTTCCTTGCTTACGAGGCGGAGGAGAAGGACTACGACGTGCCGGAGCAGCGGCGGGTCTCTTCCGCCCTTGCTGACGAGGCGGAGAAGGAGGAGGCTGGCTGCTCTGGCGCACCGGCGCAGGCGGAGAAGGAGGCGGAGTGCCGCCACGCGCCGGAGAAGGAGGCTGAGTGCCCTGATCACTCGCCGGAGGAGGAGACGGAGGAGGAGGCGGAGTGCCGCCACACGCCGGAGAAGGAGGCTGAGTGCCCTGGTCACTTGCCGGAGGAAGAGGCGGAGGAGGAGGCGGAGTGCCCTTACTCGCCGGAGCCGTCCAGTTCGGAAGGTTGATGAGCTCCTTCCGCCATAGGCATGGAGTCTTCAGAGCAGAACCCAGCCGAGTCTCCCCTTCACCGGTAGGGTGGTCAAGCTGGAGTTCCTCAAATCCCTCCGTTATTTCATCCACCATCACCTTAGCATATCCTTCTGGAATCGGCCGACAGTGGTAGGTTGCGCCGGGTTCAGGAGGTAAAATAGAGCCAACAACTGCCTTGACTTTGAAGTTCTACCATTGCGCCATAAGGTGGCAATGTTGAGACTCCGTGATAGCATCCACGGGGTAGCTAGCAAGAGCCGTCAAGACATGCTCCGGCTGAAGTAGCTCGGTGGAAGCCACGTTGCTTCTCCGCTGAGATGGCGGTGTAGCTTCGGGGGTAGTTTCGACATGTCGATTGCCGTCTCGTTCCTCTAGCGCTTGAACCCTTTCGTGCAGCTTTTGAATTTGGATCTGCTCCACTTTTTTCCTTCTCTCCTGGCTTTTGTAACCGCCCGCGTCCGGAACACCAGCCTTCCACGGAACGGAGCCTGGCGTGCCTCGTGTCCGTCCAGGGTGCTCAGGATTCCCGAGGGCCATTGTGAGCTCGTCGTTCTCTCTATCTGGAACGAAAGTCCCTTCCTGCGCTACATTGATATATTGCTGAATCTTCTTGACTGGTATTCTCAAAAGCCCGTTCGTCCAAACGCACCTCCCTGATACAGGGTCCCAAGGTTCCGCCAGCCCCGAAGAACCAAGTCCGGCAACGGTCTGTCCAGTTCATTGTCTGTGGTTCGATCCCTTTTTCAAGCAGATCATTCTCAGCCTTGGCCCACTTAGGCCGGGCTTTGAGGTAGCCACCTGACCCCATGCGATGGTGAAGCTTCTTCTTCGCAGCATTCTTCTTGTTTGTCGCTGACATCTTCTTACTCTTTTCCGATGTCTTGTGGGCCACAAATGCGGGCCAGTGATCTCTGATCTTCTCATACCGGCCGATGAATTCTGGTGTCTCTTCTTTGTCGACAAACGTTTTCAGCTCATTCTTCCACCTCCTGAATAGGTCTGCCATCTTCTTAAGAGCATGAGACTTGATTAATTGCTCTTTAACTGGCTTCTCCGGATCCTCCTCTGGTGGCAGGGTGAAATTTGCCTTCAGCTGAGTCCAAAGATCATCCTTCTGCATATCATTGACATAAGACACCTCAGGGTCTTCCTTCTTAGGCTTATACCATTGCTAGATGCTGATCGGGATCTTGTCCCTAACTAGAACCCCGCACTGAGCAGCAAATGCATCCTTTGTCCGGATGGGTTCAATCGGTTGCCGTCGCGCGCGATTGCTGTGATCTCAAACCTTTCATCCGAGTGCAACTTTCTCTTCGGGCCTCGTCTCTTTACCGAAGTTGTGCTCGATCCGGAGGGCTAGAAAGAAGAAGAAAGACGAGTGTTAATTAATATGTGTACATACGAAAACAATGAATGCATCAATTAGCTAGTCAGCACAGGCTTAACTAATATATTTACCTGGCCGGACTTTGTTCGGTCACCGGAGCCGTCACCACGGGCTCCTTCTTGCACCAGCATTGGGTCACTGGAGCCATCATAATCATGTCTTTCCTTCTCCACTCTTCGATCACCGTAGCCTGCTTCTTCACCCTGTTCTTTCAGACCATCATTGTCGTTAAGATACTACAAGATATCACCTCCGGCTAAGATTATGTCTGTTGGAAATATGCCCTAGAGGCAATAATAAATTGGTTATTATTATATTTCCTTGTTCATGATAATCGTTTATTATCCATGCTAAAATTGTATTGATAGGAAACTCAGATACATGTGTGGATACATAGACAACACCATGTCCCTAGTAAGCCTCTAGTTGACTAGCTCGTTGATCAATAGATGGTTACGGTTTCCTGACCATGGACAATGGATGTCGTTGATAACGGGATCACATCATTAGGAGAATGATGTGATGGACAAGACCCAATCCTAAGCCTAGCACAAGATCGTGTAGTTCATTTGCTAAGAGCTTTTCTAATGTCAAGTATCATTTCCTTAGACCATGAGATTGTGCAACTCCCGGATACCGTAGGAATGCTTTGGGTGTACCAAACGTCACAACGTAACTGGGTGGCTATAAAGGTGCACTACAGGTATCTCCGAAAGTGTCTGTTGGGTTGGCATGAATCGAGACTGGGATTTGTCACTCCGTGTAAACGGAGAGGTATCTCTGGGCCCACTCGGTAGGACATCATCATAATGTGCACAATGTGACCAAGGAGTTGATCACGGGATGATGTGTTACAGAACGAGTAAAGAGACTTGCCGGTAACGAGATTGAACAAGGTATCGGGATACCGACGATCGAATCTCGGGCAAGTAACATACCGATAGACAAAGGGAATTGTATACGGGATTGATTGAATCCTCGACATCGTGGTTCATCCGATGAGATCATTGAGGAGCATGTGGGAGCCAACATGGGTATCCAGATCCCGCTGTTGGTTATTGACCGGAGAGTCGTCTCGGTCATGTCTGCCTGTCTCCCGAACCCGTAGGGTCTACACACTTAAGGTTCGGTGACGCTAGGGTTATAGAGATATTAGTATGCGGTAACCCGAAAGTTGTTCGGAGTCCCGGATGAGATCCCGGACGTCACAAGGAGTTCCGGAATGGTCCGGAGGTAAAGATTTATATATGGGAAGTCTTATTTTGGTCGCCGGAAAAGTTTCGCACTTTATCGGTATTGTACCGGGAGTGCCGAAAGGGGTCCGGGGGTCCACCAAGGGGGTCCACCAGCCCCGGGGGGCCACATGGGCTGTAGGGGATGCGCCTTGGCCTATATGGGCCAAGGGCACCAGCCCCAAGAGGCCCATGCGCCAAGAGATAAGAAAAAGGGAGAGTCCTAAAGGGGGAAGGCACCTTCGAGGTGCCTTGGGGAGGAAGGACTCCTCCCTGGCCGCACCCTTCCTTGGAGGAAGGGCCAAGGCTGAGCCCCCCTCTCCCTTGGCCCTATATATAGTGGGGGGAAGGGAGGGCAGCAATATCCAAGCCCTGGCGCCTCCCTCCCCCTCCCGTGACACATCTCCCTCCTCCCACAGCGCTTGGCGAAGCCCTGTTAGAATCCCGCTACTTCCACCACCACGCCGTCGTGCTGCTGGATCTCCATCAACCTCTCCTCCCCCCTTGCTAGATCAAGAAGGAGGAGACGTCGCTGCTCCGTACGTGTGTTGAACGCGAAGGTGCCGTCCGTTCGGCGCTAGGATCATCGGTGATTTGGATCACGACGAGTACGACTCCATCAACCCCGTTCTCTTGAACGCTTCCGCTCGCGATCTACAAGGGTATGTAGATGCACTCCTTCCCTCTTGTTGCTAGTAAACTCCATAGATTGATCTTGGTGATGCGTAGAAAATTTTGAATTTCTGCTACGTTCCCCAACAATGTCCCCCAACACCTCTTTTGCTTGCTCGTCTCGTCCGTGCTCCATTGTTTCTGCAAATATTACAACATGGCAATTATTATACAAACATGACAGCAGGTGGATATATTAGTGCAAACATAGACCTAGCTTATTCCGGGTTTGGGGTGGCCTTGGCAATGCTTCAAGGGTAGGGGCGCGGCGGGAGGGGGTAGGAGACCGACATCATTTTTTTCTAGGGTTTGGGTGTCCTCGAGAGTTTTGGTCGAGCGAGAGGGCCGAGGGGTGCTCCCGTGGTATAAGTTATCACGGTCGAGAGGGGGTATAAATATCGACCGTCCATCATGTCGAAGTTATCTGGGAGGGAGTTATATATATCGACAACGACGACATACATACATGGGAAAATAATGTTATCGGGGAGGGGGTATATCGACCCCCCACGTGTTGAAGTTATCGGGAGGGGGTTATATCGACAACGACAATGAACATACATGGGAAAATAATATTATCGGGGAGGGGGTATATCGACCACCCCTCGTGTTGAAGTTATCGGGAGAGAGGTATATCGACGACGACATACCCGATAAAACATAAAAAAACGAAGAAGAAACAAAAAGAGGAGAAGAAGAAAGGAATAGAGGAGAAGATCGAAGAAAAAAAAGAAGAAAAAAAAAAGAGGAGAAGAAGAAAGGAATAGAGGAGAGAAGAAGAAAAAATAGATTTTTTTTCTATTTTTTCTTCTTCTCTTCTATTCCTTTCTTCTTCTCCTCTTCTTTTTCTTCTTTTTTCCTCTTCTTATTTATTTCTCCTCTTCTTCCTCTCCTCTTCTTCTCCTTTCTTCCTCCTCTTATTTTCCTTTTTTCTCTCATTCATAAAAAAAGTTCAAATAGAAAATTTCGAAAAAGGTAAAGGTTTTGCCTAATGCATTGTTCATATGAATATACAAACATTTGCATATTCTACAATAATTAATATCACCAAAAAAATCTATGAACAGAAAAAAATCCTAACTTTTCTAAAAATCTATCTTTTGCATATATACATTAACATATATATACACAGAGAACATATATATACACAGAGAACATATATATACACAGAGAACATATATACATACATATATAAATTTTTATACAAATGCAAAAAAAGACAGGGAGGAAGGGGGCAGTGCCGGCCCTGACCAAGGCGACGACGGCGCGTCGGGGCAGGGGCACAGGCCACGGCGGCGTGGGCGGGGCAGGGGCAGAGGCGTCGGCGGCGTGGTCGGGGCAGGGTGAGGCAGAGGCGACGGCTGCGTGGTCGGGGCAGCTGGGGCGACGACGACCTGGTCGGGGCAGGGGCGCGCGGCGTGGTCGGGGCGGGCCGCCGGCAGCGTGCTCGGGGAAGGGGCGGCTGCGCGTCGACGAGGCAGCAGAAGGCGGCGACAACATCAACGGGGCGAGCTCGGGCAGCCCGGCGGCGTCGTCGGGGCAGGGGAACTGATGCAGAGATGAATCTGAAAAACGCTAAGTGCTTTCTTATATACTGAGAGCATTGGTCCCGGTTCATGGCACCAACCGGGACCAATGCACCCCTTTAGTCCCGGTTGGTGCCACCAACCGAGACCAAAGGCCTCTTTTCAGCAGCCCAAAGGGCGGGAAGCGGCGGCCTTTGGTGCCGGTTGGTGGCACCAACCGGGACTAAAGGGGGGGCATTGGTCCCGGTTGGTGCCACGAACCGGTACCAATGCACCCCTTTAGTCCCGGTTGGTGGCACCAACCGGGACCAAAGGCCTCTTGCTGCCCGCGTCGCGGCCAAAAGTTTAGTCCCACCTTGCTAGCCGAGGGGCGCCCGCACCAGTTTAAAAGCCCCGGCGCGGCTGCTGTCTCGAACTCCTCTAGAAGGCTTGTGGGCCTAACTTTGGCACGCTGCCCGTTGAGCCCTCTAGCCCTTCTGGGCCTGTACTCTCAAACCCGAGGGTTGGAAGGCCCAGCGGGCAGCGCCCCAACAATTTTTTTTTTGCTGTATTTAGTTTTTTTGTTTTCTTTTTTGCTTTATTTATTTTGTTTTGTTTCTACTTACAACAAAAACTTATTTATTTTATTTTATTTTGTTTCTAATTACTTATTTATTTTACTTTATGATAATTCTTTTTGCTATTAAAGTTTCTATCAAAAAAAGTTCTTTATGAAAATTCTTTTTGCTGTATTTAGTTTTTTTGTTTTCTCTTTTGCTTTATTTATTTTGTTTTGTTTCTACTTACAACAAAAAAGTTATTTATTTTATTTTATTTTGTTTCTAATTACTTATTTATTTTACTTTATGATAATTCTTTTTGCTATTAAAGTTTCTATCAAAAAAAGTTCTTTATGAAAATTCTTTTTGCTTTTAATGATTTTGAACAGAAAATACTTCGATAATTTTAGTTGCATCAATTTTTTATGATTTTAGTTTCAATAATACTAGAGGTTTCTTATAATGTTTTGAACAGAAAATACTTTGTTAATTTTAGTTTCATAAATTTTATTAAAGTTTATTTTATTTTGTCGTAACACAAGATGTCCGGAATAGTGTAGACTGCACTGCACATAGCTCCATGCAGTCTACCTTATTCCTCAAGGCTTGAGGCTAAGCAACATGAAGGTGAGCATTGCGCCTCTTCTTCATCGTCTCTGCACTCAGGGCTTATAAACCGCTCCTAGTGCCTCTCAGCTAGCGAGGTGGGACTAAAAAACTGCTTAGTAAGAAACTCTAGTACCGGTTCGTGCCACGAACCGGTACTCTCGTGGGGCCACAACCTCATTAGTACCGGTTCGTGGAACCAACCGAGACCAAAGGGTGGAATTGGTCCCGGTTCATGCCACCAACCAGGACCAATGGCCTTGCACAGTGGCGTGGTGGTGGGAGTTTAGTCCCACCTCGCTAGCTGAGAGAGAGCCGCACCTGTTTATAAGGTGCAGTGCGCCTGAGCTGTCGAGCTCCTCTCTAAAGTAGGCTTACGGGCCTAACCTCTCTGTACATGCCTGTGGGCCTACTGGGCCTTCTGCGGGCCTGAATCCTGGCCCATGGATGGGTTTCTAATCGTATTCAGGCCGTGGTGGCCCAATAGGTGGCATAATTTTTAATTTTTGGCCTGTTATTTTTCACGCATTTACTAATTATTTTGAGCTATAAGACCCTAAAATTGAAAAGCATTTCAAATTAACTCTGAAAAGGTTGAAAGTTGGCATGGTATCATCATTTCATCCACATAGCATGTGCAAGAAAGTTGAGAGGGTTATGACAAAAACTGAATGCACTTCGTGTACAAAACGGACAATGGTATCATACTCGTCTGTTACAAAGTTGGCATGGTATCATCATAATAGTTGCGGGAGAAAGTCTTCACTTTTTCTTCGCTTGTGTCATTTGCTTATTGCGCCGTAACCATGGATAATCTTCATCGTTTATCAGGATGCTTGGGTCAGCCTTGACTTTGAAGGGAGGAATTTCATGAAACTTTTCATAATCTTCAGACATGTCTGTCTTGCCCTCCACTCCCACAATGTCCCTTTTTCCTGAGAGAACTATGTGGCGCTTTGGCTCATCGTATGATGTATTCGCTTCCTTATCTTTTCTTTTTCTCGGTCTGGTAGACATGTCCTTCACATAGATAACCTGTGCCACATCATTGGCTAGGACGAACGGTTCGTCAGTGTAACCAAGATTGTTCAGATCCACTGTTGTCATTCCGTACTGTGGGTCTACCTGTACCCCGCCTCCTGACAGATTGACCCATTTGCACTTAAACAAAGGGACCTTAAAATCATGTCCGTAGTCAAGTTCCCATATGTCCATTATGTAACCATAATATGTGTCCTTTTCCCTCTCGGTTGCTGCATTAAAGCGGACACCGCTGTTTTGGTTGGTGCTCTTTTGATCTTGGTCAATCGTGTAAAATGTACTCCCATTTATCTCGTATCCTTTCCAAATCATAACAGTCGAAGATGGTCCCCTGGACAACAAGTACAGCTCATCACAAATAGTGTTGTCACCTCTGAGACGTGCTTCCAACCAACTGCTGAAAGTCCTGATGTGTTCACATGTAATCCAGTTGTCGCACTGCTCCGGGTGTTTGGAGCGCAGACTGTTCTTGTGTTCATCGACATACGGGGTCACCAAGGTAGAGTTCTGTAGAACTGTGTAGTGTGCTTGAGACCAAGAATATCCGTCCCTGCATATTATTGAGTCCCCTCCAAGCGTGCCTTTTCCAGCCAGTCTCCCCTCATACCGCGATTTAGGGTGACCTATCTTCTTAAGGCCAGGAATGAAGTCAACACAAAACCCAATGACATCCTCTGTTTGATGGCCCATGGAGATGCTTCCTTCTGGCCTAGCGCGGTTACGGACATATTTCTTTAGGACTCCCATGAACCTCTCAAAGGGGAACATATTGTGTAGAAATACGGGCCCCAGAATGACAATCTCGTCGACTTGATGAACTAGGACGTGCGTCATGATATTGAAGAAGGATGGTGGGAACACCAGCTCAAAACTGCCAAGACATTGCGCCACATCACTCCTTAGCCTTGGTATGATTTCTGGATCGATCACCTTCTGAGAGATTGCATTGAGGAATGCACATAGCTTCACAATGGCTAATCGGACGTTTTCCGGTAGAAGCCCCCTCAATGCAACCGGAAGTAGTTGCGTCATAATCACGTGGCAGTCATGAGACTTTAGGTTCTAGAACATTTTCTCTGGCATATTTATTATTCCCTTTATATTCGACGAGAAGCCAGTCGGGACCTTCATACTGAGCAGGCATTCAAAGAAGATTTCTTTCTCTTCTTTCGTAAGAGCGTAGCTGGCAGGACCTTCATACTGCTTCAGAGGCATGCCGTCTTTTTCGTGCAAACGTTGCAGGTCCTCCCATGCCTCAGGTGTCTCTTTTGTCTTCCCATGCACGCCCAAGAAGCCTAGTAGGTTCACGCAAAGGTTCTTCGTCACGTGCATCACGTCCATTGAAGAGCGGACCTCTAGCTCTTTCCAGTAGGGTAGGTCCCAAAATATAGATTTCTTCTTCCACATGGGTGCGTGTCCCTCAGCGTCATTCAGAACAACTAGTCCGCCGGGACCCTTTCCAAAGATTACGTGTAAATCATTGACCATAGCAAGTACGTGATCACCGGTACGCATGGCGGGCTTCTTCCGGTGATCTGCCTCGCCTTTGAAATGCTTGCCTTTCTTTTGACATTGATGGTTGGTCGGAAGAAATCAATGATGGCCCAGGTACACATTCTTCCTGCATTTGTCCAGGTATATACTTTCAGTGTCATCTAAACAGTGCGTGCATGTGTGGTATCCCTTGTTTGTCTGTCCTGAAAGGTTATTGAGAGCGGGCCAATCGTTGATGGTTACAAACAGCAACGCGTGCAGGTTAAATTCCTCCTGTTTGTGCTCATCCCACGTACGTACACCGTTTCCATTCCACAGCTGTAAAAGTTCTTCAACTAATGGCCTTAGGTACACATCAATGTCGTTGCCGGGTTGCTTAGGGCCTTGGATGAGAACTGGCATCATAATGAACTTCCGCTTCATGCACATCCAAGGAGGAAGGTTATACATACATAGAGTCACGGGCCAGGTGCTGTGATTGCTGCTCTGCTCCCCGAAAGGATTAATGCCATCCGCGCTTAAACCAAACCATACGTTCCTTGGGTCAGCTGCAAACTCAGCCCAGTACTTTCTCTCAATTTTTCTCCACTGCGACCCGTCAGCGGGTGCTCTCAACTTCTCGTCTTTCTTACGGGCCTCACTGTGCCATCGCATCAACTTGGCATGCTCTTCGTTTCTGAACAGACATTTCAACTGTGGTATTATAGGAGCATACCACATCACCTTCGCAGGAACCCTCTTCCTGGGGGGCTCGCCGTCAACATCACCAGGGTCATCTCGTCTGATCTTATACCGCAATGCACCACATACCAGGCATGCGTTCAGATCCTTGTACGCACCGCGGTAGAGGATGCAGTCGTTAGGGCATGCATGTATCTTCTGCACCTCCAATCCTAGAGGGCATACGACCTTCTTTGTTGCGTATGTACTGTCGGGCAATTCGTTATCCTTTGGAAGCTTCTTCTTCAATATTTTCAATAGCTTCTCAAATCCTTTGTCAGGCACAGCATTCTCTGCCTTCCACTGCAGCAATTCCAGTACGGTACCGAGCTTTGTGTTGCCATCTTCTCAATTGGGGTACAACCCTTTTTTGTGATCCTCTAACATGCGATCGAACTTCAGCTTCTCCTTTTGACTTTCGCATTGCGTCCTTGCATCGACAATGACCCGGCGGAGATCATCATCGTCGGGTACTGGTTCCTCTTGATCTTCAGCAGCTTCCCCCTTGCAGCATCATTGGGCACATCGTCTGGTTCCTCTTGATCTTCAGTAGCTTCCCCCATTGCAGCATCACCGTATTCAGGGGGCACATAGTTGTCATCGTCCTCTTCTTCTTCGCCGTCTTCCATCATAACCCCTATTTCTCCGTGCCTCGTCCAAACATTATAGTGTGGCATGAAACCCTTGTAAAGCAGGTGGGTGTGAAGGATTTTCCGGTCAGAGTAAGACTTCGTATTCCCACATATAGGGCATGGACAACACATAAAACCATTCTGCTTGTTTGCCTCAGCCACTTCGAGAAAATCATGCACACCCTTAATGTACTCGGAGGTGTGTCTGTCACCATACATCCATTCCCGGTTCATCTGCGTGCATTATATATAATTAAGTGTGTCAAAAATCATTACAGAACATCATGAATAGATAATTAAGTGACCAAATTAATAGAAGTTCATCATCACATTAAAACCAAAGTACATACATAGTTCTCATCTAACAACATATATATAGCTCTCCAGAGCATCTAATTAATTAAACCATACATTGAAACTATGTAAAACATTTCAATGCGAAAACAAATGCGATCATAATCGCAACCAAGGTAACAATTGATCCAACGACATAATGATACCAAGCCTCGGTATGAATGGCATATTTTCTAATCTTTCTAATCTTCAAGCGCATTGCATCCATCTTGATCTTGTGATCATCGACGACATCCGCAACATGCAACTCCAATATCATCTTCTCCTCCTCAATTTTTTTTTATTTTTTCCTTCAAGTAATTGTTTTCTTCTTCAACTAAATTTAACCTCTCAAGAATAGGGTCGGTTAGAATTTCCGGTTCAACCACCTCCTAGATAAATAAAATATATGTCACGTTGGCCGGTATATTTGTCATAAACAATAAATGAACCAAATAGTTATAAAAAGATAATATATACCACATCCGAATCATAGACAGGACGAGGGCCGACAGGGGCGGATACCAAAACCATCGCACTATGTAATAAGAAGGAATAATAAAAGTAACAAAATTAGACAAGTATCTATGTAAAGTAAGAATTTTTTCCTTTCAGAAAGAAGATAAGAACAAGAGGCTCACCACGGTGGTGCTGGCGACGAGATCGGCGCGGGCGATCGACGGCGGTGAAGACGGGGACGAGACGTGATGGACCGCTAAACCTAGACTAATCTCGGGGAAAATGGAGCTCGAAGGTCGAGTTTCGAGAGGAGAAAGATTAACTAGTGTGGCTCAAACATTTCATCGAACACCTCATGTGCATAGGAGGTGAGCTAGAGCACCCAAATGCCCTCCCCTCGCCGGCCAGAAAAAACAGAGTACTGTGGAGTGCTCTACTGTGGCGATGGGGTATATATAGGGAACTTGTTGGTCCCGGTTCGTGGCACCAACCGGGACTAAAGGCCTTTGGTCCCGGTTGGTGCCACGAACCGGGACCAATGACACCCTTTAGTCCCGGTTGGTGGCACCAACCGGGACCAAAGGCCTTGGGCTGCCCCGCGTCAAAAGTTTAGTCCCACCTCGCTAGTTGAGAGGGCTTGAGAGTGGTTTATAAGCTCTGCCGCGCCCACCCTCTCGAGCTCCTCTCAACTGCAGGCTTGCGGGCCTAACCGTTCTCTTTGCCTGTGGGGCCTACTGGGCCTTCTGCGGGCCTGAATCCTAGCCCATGGATGGGTTTCAAGTCGTATTCAGGCCGTGGTGGCCCAGTAGGTGGCATAATTTTTTTTCTTGTTTTTTGTTTTCTCTTTTGCTTTATTTGTTTTGTTTTGTTTCTACTTACAACAAAAAACATATTTATTTTATTTCTAATTACTTATGTATTTTACTTTAATTATTTTATTTTTATTTATTTTACTGCTGCTATTTTTATTTAATTTATTAAGGTTTATTTATTTTATTTACTATAGTTTATTTTATTTTATTTTATTAAGGTTTATTTATTTTTATTTATTTTATTAAGGTTTATTTATTTATTTAATATAAAAAATGAACATAGGTGCGCCTATAGAGAAAATTCAACCTAAATTCATAATAAATTTCTATGAAATTCAAAGAAATTTACTGTGAATTTAGGTCAAATTCCCTGTATAAGGGCATCTATTTTCACTTTGAGAGGAGCCCAACAAGGCAGAGAGGGGCGGGCTTATAAACTCTTGTGAGCGCCCTTTGGTTGGTGAGGTGGGACTAAACACTGGCCGCAACTAGGACCAGCCCTTTACTCCCGGTTTGTGGTATGAACCGAGACTAAAGGGTGGTGGGCCAGGAGCGTGGTCCATTGGTCCCGGTTTATCCCACCAACCGGGACCAAAGGGTCCGGGCGAACCGGGACCAATGCCCCCACGAGGCCCGGCAGGCCCCTAGCCGCACGAACCGGGACCAATGCTCACAGTAGTCCCGGTTCGTGACTGAACCGGGACTAATGTGAATATTGCCCTGTGACCAAAGCCCAGTTTTCTACTAGTGTTTGTTCTTCGTTGCCATCGTGTGTTTTATTTTGTTGTTGTTGCATTTCATCATGTCATCATACGCATTGCATCCACACGTTTTCTTAAAATTCGTAGTCGTTCGTAGTTGCCGCATCCCCTGCCTTCGTTGACCGTTTCGAGACCAACTGGGTTCTCGTTTCCCTCTTCTTTGTCCGCCTTATCTCTCTGCATAGTGCATAGACCCCCTCGCGTGAGCATCCGAAACTCCCCCGAACCCGACTCAGACTGTCATTACCAGTGGATCCGGATCATCCTTAAACATCTATAAAACATCTCCGTTTTCTTATTTAGCATAACCTAGCCTTTTATCCCGACCGTTCGATTTTAATCGAACGGTCCGATTAACCCCTACCCTAATCCCCTACCTATATATATATAGTCTAACCCTAGCCCTGTCCCATCCATCCATCAAATCCTCCCGCCGCCGCCAGCCCACCTGGTCTCCTCCTCGTCTTCCCCATCGAGCCAACCACCATCCACCTCAGATCCACCCCCCTCCAACCGTAGCCTCCGACCAACTCCCGTGATTTTTGCGCCACCCAAATCACCAGCAAGCCGCAGCCTCCTCCTTTCCGTGCCTGCGACCAGCTCCTTACCCCGAGTGTCCCCGCTTTCCGTGCGCGTCCCACACCAAGGAGAGGAGCTCCTCGAGCCCCTTGGCTCCAGCGCCTGGCCTCAACTACAGCCGCCCTGCCGGCGAGCTGCACCACCGATGATTCGCGAACCAGGCCGCTCCCGCACCCCACCTCCTTCCTCTCCCTTCCCTATCTTTCTCCCTCACCTCACATCTCTCCCTCTCCGTTTGCTCGAACAGGAGACAGCGACGCCACATGGAGCTTCTCCATCGCCGACTCCCTCCGTCTCTGGTTCCGTCCGGCCCCGCTGCCTTGCCGGAGACCCAAGACGCTGCCACGCCACGGCGGACCTCGCCAGCAGGTCCCGTCGACGAGCCCCTGCTCCTTTCCTCTCCTCCCGCTTGCCTTTCTCTGAGTTTCTCTAACCCCGCCACGACGCCCTCTGCAGGTTGACATCGCCGCCTTGGATCCGCGCCAAGCTCCGCCATCCCCACGCTCCTGCTGTCTCGCCAGATCCGGCCGGTTTTCGTGCGCCCTCGCCCCGCCAAGTCCCTCTGCTGCTCCCCTGCTTTGCGCTGCTGCCTCCCCTGCGTCCAGAGGAGGACGAACGCCTCCGCGCCCCGCTTCCCGTTCAGCCCAGGAACGAGTACCGCCCCACGTTGACCGGTCCAGCGCCAGCGTGGATGAGCGCCACTCGCCCGCGCGAGGCCACCTCTGCCTGCATCGCGCAGCCCAGCGCCTCCCCAGCCCACTGCACAGTCGGCCCAGCCTCTCCCCGAGCCAGCCTGATGGCCCATGGTGAGCCCCCACGGATCCAGCGCCCAGCCAGTTTCAGCCCAGTTCATGTTTTTTTCCACTTATGCGAATTTGTCTAATTATCCAGAGAAACCTGTTTTGTAGGAAAACCCCTAGTGATCATGCATTTAATAACTCATAAACTGTGCATCGGATTAAAATGAATTACATATGTGAAGTGCTTAGAATTTTATCTAGTTTCATAACATGCTGCTTTCACCCATGTTTAAAATGTTTAAACTTGTTGTTTGTTTAATTTTGCATAAATGCCATGTTAAAATGATTTAATTCATCACTAATTAACCGTAACTCGGATTTAAATAAACTATATATGTAACTAGCTTCGAAAAATGCATAGTTTAACATGGTGGCATTACTTTGCATGTTTAACAACTCTAAAATATGGTTTAGGGCAGAACAGTACCAAATTCAAAATATGCACATGAGGATTTTCCGGAATTGTTCTTTGTTGTTCCGGCCTCATTTAAACTTGCCTAAATAGTTAGTTTAATTATGTTTCACCTATTGCCATGTTTAACAACATTTAATATTGTTGGGTACATAAACGAGAGTGAACTAAATGTTTGAAATGTGGTGTTTCGTCAATATGCAACTCGTTGCATATTGAGCTCCACTTAATTTGTAGTGTTGTTTGTTGCACTTTGCCATGCCATGCCTCATTAAACCGGACATGCATCATACTTGATTGTGCATCATGTCATGCTTATGCTTGTTGGTTTACCCTGTTGTTTGCTTCTTTTTCGGGTGCACTCCTTCTCGATAGTTCCGGTTACGTTGAGATTGTGAGGATCCGTTCGACTACGTTTGTTCGTCTACTTCATGGACTCGTTCTTCTTCCTAGCAGGATTTCAGGCAAGATGACCATACCCTCGAAATCACTTCTATCTTTGCTTGCTAGTTGTTCGCTCTATTGCTATGCCGCGCTACCTACCACTTGCTATATCATGCCTCCCATATTGCCATGTCAAGCCTCTAACCATCCTTTCCTAGCAAACCGTTGTTTGGCTAAGTTACCGCTTTTGCTCAGCCCTTATTATAGCGTTGCTAGTTGCAGGTGAAGCTAAAGTTTGTTCCATGTTGGAACATGGATATGTTGGGATATCACAATATCTCTTATTTTAATTAATGCATCTATATACTTGGTAAAGGGTGGAAGGCTCGGCCTTATGCCTGGTGTTTTGTTCCACTATTGCCGCCCTAGTTTCCGTCATATCGGTGTTATGTTCCTTGATTTTGCATCCCCTACGCGGTTGGGTGATTTATGGGACCCCCTTGACAGTTTGCCTTGAATAAAACTACTCCAACAAGGCCCAACATTGGTTTTACCATTTGCCTAACAACCTATTACCTTTCCCTTGGGAGTAATTAACCCGAGGGTCATCTTTATTTTAGCCCCCCCGGGCCAATGCTTCTCTAAGTGTTGGTCCAAACTAGAGAAACATGCGGGACCGTCCCTTGGCAACTTGGGTTACGTTGGTACCTGTACGCTTTGCTCATCCGGTGTGCCCTGAGAACGAGATATGTGCAGCTCCTATCGGGATTTGTCCACACAGTCGGGTGGTCTTGCTGGTCTTGTTTTACCATTGTCGAAATGTCTTGTAAACCGGGATTCCGAGACTGATCGGGTCTTCCCGGGAGAAGGAATATCCTTCGTTGGCCGTGAGAGCTTATAATGGGCTAAGTTGGGACACCCCTGCAGGGTATTATCTTTTGAAAGTTGTGCCCGCGGTTATGTGGCATATGGGAATTTGTTAATGTCCGGTTGTAGAGAACTTGACACTTGACATAATTAAAATACATCAACCGCGTGTGTAGCCGTGATGGTCTCTTCTCGGCGGAGTCCGGGAAGTGAACACGGTTTTTTGGTTATGTTTGACGTAAGTAGGAGTTCAGGATCTCTTCTTGATCATTACTAGTTGACGACCGTTCCGTTGCTCCTCTTCTCGCTCTTATTTGCGTATGTTAGCCACCATATATGCTTAGTGCTTGCTGCAGCTGCACCTCACTACCTTCTCCTACCCATAAGATTAAATAGTCTTGATCTCGCGGGTGTGAGATTGCCGAATCCTCGTGACTCACAGATACTTCCAAAACAGTTGCAGGTGCCGACGATACAAGTGCAGGTGATGCAACCGAGGTCAAGTGGGAGTTTGATAAGGACCTTGGTCATTACTATGTTTCGTTTCCTGATGATCAGTAGTGGAGTCCAGTTGGGACGATCGGGGATCTAGCATTTGGGGTTGCCTTCTTTTATTTTGGTTCCGTAGTCGGATCTTGATTGTACTCTGAACGATGTATGTTTAATTTATGTATTGTGTGAAGTGGTGATTGTAAGCCAACTCTTTATCCCATTCTTGTTCATTACATGGGATTGTGTGAAGATGACCCTTCTTGCGACAAAACCACCATGCGGTTATGCCTCCAAGTCGTGCCTCGACACGTGGGAGATATAGCCGCATCATGGGTGTTACAAGTTGGTAATCAGAGCCATCCCCAACTTAGGAGCCCCCTGCTTGATCGAATCGCTGGCGTTGTCGAGTCTAGAACAAAAATGTTTTGAGTCTTAGGATTATATATATCGTAGAGTAGGATTGTGTTACTCCTCAGTCCTTTCGTCGCTCTGGTGAGGCCCCCTGACGTAGAAATTTTCACTCTCCTCTCCTCAAATTTCACTAAAAAAAAATTTAGGATCACGCTGGTATCTTGGAATCGTTCCGATGGTTTTGTGACGAGAACATTGTTCTTGGTGCCTCCTGACATTTAAGGGTTGTGGCAGTGTCCCGGGGAGTTGAGCTCCGAGGTGTTGTCGGCACAATTTTATCGTTGCAGTTCTGGAATACCTGAGTTTTTTTCGCCGACATCGAAAATCTCTTTTATGCAGTTGTTGGTGAGATTACCTCGACGCCACCCAGTACTGGGGTGGGAGTTCGGGAGTATTGCCATAACTCGTATAACGGATGCTTTTCGAAGGTTGAGGTACACGATTTCCGGAGTTTTCTTGGTTATGTGTTGACGGATGGATACAACTGGATATATGTATTGTTAGTTTGGGTGAGATATATTGCGTCCCCTGTATCCCCAACACCTGATTGCATAACCAGAAAGTTTCGGGAGTTTATAGGTGGGAATTCAAGTAGCTCCTAGAATATCTTTTCGACAGATGTATGATTTGAGATTGGGGTCTAGCGTCTAGTGGTTCGCTTTTCACGGTCGATTTAAAGTGGTCGCGAGGCGTCTTAAAGAATCCTTGGCTATGCCGATTCGGGGACGTCTTGTTTGTCATTTGTTACGTCCGCTATATGTCGTGCCCGTGGGGCCTCATCACGAACACTTTGGGCGAAATCTCTATCATATGTTTGTTTCCGGCTTATTCTGCGAGCCAATCCTTTGTTTTGTTTTAAGGGGCTGTTTGGTTTGCAGCCCTCGTCTGCCACGCCAAAATATTGGCGTTGACCTGAGCACCAACACCTGTTTGGATCAGTACCAATTAATTGGCTTGCCCCAGGCTCGTTCACTTCCCTAGTTCATTCTGCGTCCAGTTTATTGGCGAGTTCGTGGCGGCCGATTCCTCCGCCAACTTTTTGGCGAGCCAATGGTTGGCGTGGCCGTCACAGGCACAAACCAAACGTACCCTAAGTTGTGGTATTCGAGTTGCTTCAATGTCAGGTGTTGATTCCCTACCTTTCCTAAGCGGTGTTCTCGTACTTCTATGTGAATACCAAATCCTTCTTGATCATCGAGATTGTCATGCCAATTCTTTTCCAACCGACGTGCTCTTTTTCAAGTGGATCCGATCATTTCAACATTCGCGAGATCAATTCTCAGTTTTTTGCAATGGTGTTTGCTTCATCCGTCCCAAGTTGTCTTTGTTTTCCCCGCCCTCCCTCCCTTTTTGTTCAAGGACTCAGATTTCTCAATCATGTATCCTTTTATTGATGGGAAGCCTTTCCATCCTTTTCCGTCAATGTTCTTATCCGGTGATTCTCAGGAAGATACTAACGGAGCTTCAAGTTCATCATTCTCTTTTCTTCTCCGGTGGATTCAATTCAAGCTTTGTTGATCTTATCCTTTCCTCGTTTCAAATGTTTTCTCATGCCGGTGCATCTCTTAATCATTCCCCGCTTGCTATTCATTTGTTCCGGTGTACTGAAGATATTGCAGGAGATTCGTGTTTTCATTCCTAATCCGTTCAAGATATCTCGAAGTTGTTACCCCTTTTGAGCCATTTTATTAAACCGGCGTAATCTCTCTTCTAAATCGTTCAACGGTGTATCTTTTGAGTGGGTCCTAACCCACAGATCTTTTCCCAGGATCTTACCTGACTCTTCTAATTCTTTTCGGAGTTATTCTCAAATTAATTGCAAAGTTTCACGTAAGAATGAATTATCATCAGTCAAATGTCCTTCTCCAAGATCTTTCAAATTCTTTTCATCGTTGGTTCAACCTTTCTAATTTTCATTCCGGAGTGCCTAAAAATTCATGGTGGTGTTTCTCGTCATCATTCTCAACATTTGAAGAACGAAGAAGAATTTCTCTTGAATCTTGGTCCGTTCTCTTGAAGATTCATAGTTCTAGCTTTATGCCATCCTCTCATAATTGTTTTCTATTGCGAGAATTCTTTTCATACCCATCCGGAGCATGTCATGAGTTGTTTCCATTTTTTTCCTCTGAAGGCCATCATTTCATAATTCCTCATTCTCAGCTTTCAGCTCCCGTTCTCCAAATCTTACCGGTGTATCATTCAAGTATTCTCTAATCAGCTCGTGGTCTCTTCGTTCTCATGTATTTAAATTCTGTCAAGTATCTTTATTCGTTTTCTAATTCTTCCCGATGAATTGCGCCTTTGCTACTTTCATTTCCAATTCTTACGGTGGTTCGTTCAAGAGTTCTCTTCCTTGGTTATCATATCAATTCATTCGTTCTTTCCAAATCCTACCGGCGGATCGTTGAAGACTTTTCTCAAGTTTGCGCTATATCTCTCTTAATCCTTTCTACGAGAATAAGTAGTATGCCAAATCCGTTGCTTGTCATCAATATAAATTGGTGAAGGATACGCATAATGTAATTCTTATTATTGTTTCATCCAAGTGATCTAATTTCTTCTTTCCAGAGTTGTTCATCTTGTCACATTCTCGGTTCAAGATCCTTCATTTTTTCTTTTCCGGAGTTCCAAGTTATCTGCATTATCTCGTCGCGAAGCTCCATCTAAATCATCGCAAGGCTTCACCTTGTGTTCTCAACTTCTCTTCCTTTTATCATCCTTTTATTACCAGAGTTCTTCATCAAGGCTCTACATGGTGGTTCATCAAGGATTCTTTTCATTCTTCAATTTCTCTTCAAAAATTCTCTCGAAGCTAAGATCCACCAAGCTATACTCTAAAATAAACATGGTGTTCAACACATGTTTTGTCTTGAGGAGTTCAAGCATTCTTCATCTCGCATTCCGAAGTACAATTTGTTCTACCTTATCATTTGAGGTGGTGTTATGTCATTCTTGACAATTTGAGTTCATGTTTCATGATCCACATGTTGTCAAGAATGAGATATTTTAAATCCACCAATCTCTTCATTGGAGTTATCTTGTGTCATGTTTCACCTAAAGCATTCCCTAAGGAATATTGCTATTATGGTGCTTATCAATGATCCAAGTTTTCTCCTATCCTCTTGGTGAATAAGTTTTCATCTCTTCGTTGATCTCAAGCAAGCAATTGTTTTCGTTAGTGGCAGAATTTCACCTCAAGTTTTGAGATGTCTCCATAAGCCCATGAGGATCATATCCTTTCATTGTTGGTTTTCCAACAATTCCGCTCTAACCTTCTTGCAAGGATGCTTTCCAAATTCAATTGCGGTTAAAGTTGTCATTATCTTCTCCGTTCTTTTCTTCCAACCATCTAACTTCCATTCTTTTGTTCCGGAGATATTGTGATGTTACTCTCTTCGACTCACCATCTCGTTTTGCCAAGATCATGTTCTTTTCCTTGCTAATCCATTTAACCGGAGTGTGGTGTTCTCTTTTCAAGTTCTTTCCATCTTATCAAGTTTTCCTTCTCTTTTCTACTGGAGTGCTGTCCAAATTATGTCATTCTTGTTCCTTGCTTCTTTTTTCTACCGGGGTGCTTTCATATTCTTTTGGTCCGTTAAGCTCTTGTTTCATGTCCTTCAACCTACAAGGTTCTCGCAATGTTCTTTGTTCCTCTTGCTGAACGGAGTGTTTTAAATTTTGTTGACCTCCGTCGTGTCATTTCTTCAAGGTTTGCGACCTCTCAAGGTTCTTTGGGTTTCACTCGTTTGTCAAAGAAGTAACTTTGTTTTACCTCTTCCTCTTCCATTTTCTCTCCGGTGCCATCCCAAGATCTCGGGACGAGATCTCTTGTAAGTGGAGGAGTGTTGTAACGCCCTGAGACCGATGCTCCAGAAGCCTTCTTTGTTCTTCGTTGCCATCGTGTGTTGTATTTTGTTGTTGTTGCATTTCATCATGTCATCATACGCATTGCATCCACACGTTTTCTTAAAACTCGTAGTCATTCGTAGTTGCCGCGTCCCCTGCCTTCGTTGACCGTTTTGAGACCAACCGGGTTCACGTTTCCCTCTTCTTTGTCCGCCTTATCTCTCTGCATAGTGCATAGACCCCCTCGCGTGAGCATCCAAAACTCCCCCGAACCCGACTCAGACTGTCATTACCAGTGGATCCGGATCATCCTCAAACATCTATAAAACATCTCCGTTTTCTTATTTAGCCTAACCCAGCCTTTTATCCCGACCGTTCGATTTTAATCGAAGGGTCCGACTAACCCCTACCCTAATCCCTACCTATATATATATAGTCTAACCCTAGCCCTGTCCCATCCATCCATCAAATCCTCCCCGCCGCCGCCAGCCCACCTGGTCTCCGCCTCGTCTTCCCCACCAAGCCAACCAGCATCCACCTCAGATCCACCCCCTCCAACTGTAGCCTCCGACCAACTCCCGTGATTTCCGCGCCACCCAAATCACCAGCAAGCCGCAGCCTCCTCCTTCCCGCGCCTGCAACCAGCTCCTTACCCCGAGTGTCCCCGCTTTCCGTGCGCATCCCGCACCAAGGAGAGGAGCTCCTCGAGCCCCTCGGCTCCAGCGCCTGGCCTCGACTACAGCCGCCCTGCCGGCGAGCTGCACCATCGAAGATCTGCGAACCAGGCCGCTCTCGCAGCCCACCTCCTTCCTCTCCCTTCCCTGTCTTTCTCCCTCACCTCACATCTCTTCCTCTCTGTTTGCTCGAACAGGAGATAGCGACGCTGCCTGGAGCTTCTCCACCACCGACTCCCCCCGTCTCTGGTTCCGTCCGGCCCCGCTGCCTTGCCGGAGACCCAAGACACTGCCACGCCACGGCGGACCTCGCCAGCAGGTCCCGTCGACGAGCCCCTGCTCCTTTCCTCTCCTCCCGCTTGCCTTTCTCTGAGTTTCTCTGACCCCGCCGCGACGCCCTCTGCAGGTTGACATCGCTGCCTTGGATCCGTGCCAAGCTCCACCATCCCCGCGCTCCTGCTGTCTCGCCAGATCCGGCCAGTTTTCGTGCGCCCTCGCCCCGCCAAGTCCCTCTGCTGCTCCCCTACTTCACGCTGCTGCCTCCCCTGCGTCCAGAGGAGGACGAACGCCTCCGCTTCCTGCTTCCCGTTCTGCCCAGGAACGAGCACCGCCCCGCGTTGACCGGTCCAATGCCAGCATGGACGAGCGCCACTCGCCCGCGCGAGGCCACCTCTGCCTGCATCGCGCAGCCCAGCGCCTCCCTAGCCCACTGCGCAGTCGGCCCAGCCTCTCCCCGAGCCGGCCTGATGGCCCATGGTGAGCCCCCACGGATCCAGGGCCCAGCCAGTTTCAGCCCATTTCATGTTTTTTCCAGTTATGCGAATTTGTCTAATTATCCAGAGAAACCTGTTTTGCAGAAAAACCCCTAGTGACCATGCATTTAATAACTCATAAACTGTGCATCGGATTAAAATGAATTATATATGTGAAGTGCTTAGAATTTTATCTAGTTTCATAATATGCTGCTTTCATCCATGTTTAAAATGTTTAAACTTGCTGTTTGTTTAATTTTGCATAAATGCCATGTTAAAATAATTTAATTCATAACTAATTAACCGTAACTCGGATTTAAATAAACTATATATGTAACTTGCTTGGAAAAATGCATAGTTTAACATGGTGGCATTACTTTGAATGTTTAACAAATCTAAAATGTGGTTTAGGGCAGAACAGTACCAAATTCGAAATATGCACATGAGGATTTTCCGGAATTGTTCTTTGTTGTTCCGGCCTCATTTAAACTTGTTTAAATAGTTAGTTTAATTATGCTTCACCTCTTGCCATGTTTAACAACATTTAATATTGTTGGGTACATAAACGAGAGTGAACTAAATGTTTGAAATGTGGTGTTTCGTCAATATGTAACTCGTTGCATATTGAGCTCCACTTAATTTGTAGTGTTGTTTGTTGCACTTTGCCATGCCATGCCTCATTAAACCGGACATGCATCATACTTGATTGTGCATCATGTCATGCTTATGCTTGTTGGTTTACCTTGTTGTTTGCTTCTTTTTCGGGTGCACTCCTTCTCGGTAGTTCCGGTTACGTTGAGATTGTGAGGATCCGTTCGACTACGTTTGTTCGTCTACTTCATGGACTCGTTCTTCTTCCTAGCGGGATTTCAGGCAAGATGACCATACCCTCGAAATCACTTCTATCTTTGCTTGCTAGTTGTTCACTCTATTGCTATGCCGCGCTACCTACCACTTGCTATATCATGCCTCCCATATTGCCATGTCAAGCCTCTAACCATCCTTTCCTAGCAAACCGTTGTTTGGCTAAGTTACCGCTTTTGCTCAGCCCTTATTATAGCGTTGCTAGTTGCAGGTGAAGCTAAAGTTTGTTCCATGTTGGAACATGGATATGTTGGGATATCACAATATCTCTTATTTTAATTAATGCATCTATATACTTGGTAAAGGGTGGAAGGCTCGGCCTTATGCCTGGTGTTTTGTTCCACTATTGCCGCCCTAGTTTCCGTCATATCGGTGTTATGTTCCTTGATTTTGCGTCCCCTACGCGGTTGGGTGATTTATGGGACCCCCTTGACAGTTTGCCTTGAATAAAACTCCTCCAGCAAGGCCCAACATTGGTTTTACCATTTGCCTAACAACCTATTACCTTTCCCTTGGGAGTAATTAACCCGAGGGTCATCTTTATTTTAGCCCCCCCGGGCCAATGCTTCTCTAAGTGTTGGTCCAAACTAGAGAAACATGCGGGACCGTCCCTTGGCAACTTGGGTTACGTTGGTACCTGTACGCTTCGCTCATCCGGTGTGCCCTGAGAACGAGATATGTGCAGCTCCTATCGGGATTTGTCAGCACAGTCGGGTGGTCTTGCTGGTCTTGTTTTACCATTGTCGAAATGTCTTGTAAACCGGGATTCCGAGACTGATCGGGTCTTCCCGGGAGAAGGAATATCCTTCGTTGGCCGTGAGAGCTTATAATGGGCTAAGTTGGGACACCCCTGCAGGGTATTATCTTTTGAAAGCCGTGTCCGCGGTTATGTGGCAGATGGGAATTTGTTAATGTCCGGTTGTAGAGAACTTGACACTTGACTTAATTAAAATACATCAACCGCGTGTGTAGCCGTGATGGTATCTTCTCGGCGGAATCCGGGAAGTGAACATGGTTTTCGGGTTATGTTTGACGTAAGTAGGAGTTCAGGATCACTTCTTGATCATTACTAGTTGACGACCGTTCCGTTGCTCCTCTTCTCGCTCTTATTTGCGTATGTTAGCCACCATATATGCTTAGTGCTTGCTGCAGCTCCACCTCACAACCTTCTCCTACCCATAAGCTTAAATAATCTTGATCTCGCGGGTGTGAGATTGCTGAGTCCTCGTGACTCACAGATACTTCCAAAACAGTTGCAGGTGCCGACGATACCAGTGCAGGTGATGCAACCGAGCTCAAGTGGGAGTTCGACAAGGACCTTGGTCGTTACTATGTTTCGTTTCCTGATGATCAGTAGTGGAGCCCAGTTGGGACGATCGGGGATCTAGCATTTGGGGTTGCCTTCTTTTATTTTGGTTCCGTAGCCGGATCTTGATTGTACTCTGAATGATGTATGTTTAATTTATGTATTGTGTGAAGTGGCGATTGTAAGCCAACTCTTGATCCCATTCTTGTTCATTACATGGGATTGTGTGAAGATGACCCTTCTTGCGACAAAACCACCATGTGGTTATGCCTCCAAGTCGTGCCTCGACACGTGGGAGATATAGCCACATCATGGGTGTTACAGCGCGCCTCCCAAGCCCAATCCGAATTGGGAGGGGGGCCGGCCCCCCTTTCCTTCCTCCCTCTCGCCTCCTTCCTTCCTCTCCTACTCCTACTTGGAAGGGGGGAATCCTACTCCCGGTGGGAGTAGGACTCCCCTAGGGCGCTCCATAGAGAGGGCCGGCCCTTCCCCTCCTCCACTCCTTTATATACGGGGGAGGCGGGCACCCCATAGACACACAAGTTGATCATTGATCTCTTAGCCGTGTGCGGTCCCCCCCTCCACCATAATCCACCTCGGTCATATTGTCGTAGTGCTTAGGCGAAGCCCTGCGCCGGTAGCTTCACCATCACCATCATCACACCATCATGCTGATGAAGCTCTTCCCCGACACTCTGCTGGATCGTGAGTTCGTGGGACGTCACTGAGCCGAACATGTGCAGATCACGGAGGTGCCGTACCTTCGGTGCTAGGACCAGTCGATCGTGAAGATGTACGACTACATCAACCTCGTTGTCATAACCCTTCCGCTTATGGTCTACGAGGGTACGTGGACAACACTCTCCCCTCTCGTTGCTATGCATCACCATGATCTTGCATGTGCATAGATTTTTTTTTGAAATTACTATGTTCCCCAACAGTGGCATCAGAGCCAGGTTTATGCGTAGATGTTATATGCACGAGTAGAACACAAGTGAGTTGTGGGCGATACAAGTCATACTGCTTACCAGCATGTCATACTTTGATTCGGCGGTATTGTTGGATGAAGCAGCCCAGACCGACATTACGCGTACGCTTACGCGAGACTAGTTCTACCGACGTGCTTCGCACACAGGTGGCTGACAGGTGTCAGTTTCTCTAACTTTAGTTGAATCGAGTGTGGCTACGCCCTGTCCTTGTTGAAGGTTAAAACAACACATACTTGACAAAATATCATTGTGGTTTTGATGCGTAGGTAAGAGCGGTTCTTGCTGAGCCCGTACAGCCACGTAAAACTTGCAACAACAAAGTAGAGGACGTCTAACTTGTTTTTGCAGATCATGTTGTGATGTGATATGGTCAACACATGATGCTAAATTTTATTGTCTGAGATGATCATGTTTTGTAACAGAGTTATCGGCAACTGGCAGGAGCCATATGGTTGTTGCTTTATTGTATGAAATGCAATCGCCATGTAATTGCTTTACTTTATCACTCAGCGGTAGCGATAGTCGTAGAAGCAATAGTTGGTGATATGAAAATGATGCTATGATGGAGATCAAGGTGTCGCGCCGGTGACGATGGTGATCATGACAGTGCTTTGGAGATGGAGATCAAAGGCACAAGATGATGATGGCCATATCATATCACTTATATTGATTGCGTGTGATGTTTATCCTTTATGCATCTTATTTTGCTTAGTTCGACAGTAGAATTATAAGATGATCTCTCACTAAATGTCAAGGTACAAGTGTTCTCCCTGAGTATGCACCATTGCGAAATTTCGTCGTGCCGAGACACCACGTGATGATCGGGTGTGATAAGCTCTACGTTCACATACAACGGGTGCAAGCCAGTTTTGCACATGCAGAATACTCGGGTTAAACTTGACGAGCCTAGCATATGCAGATATGGCCTCGGAACACTGAGACCAAAAGGTCGAGGATGAATCATATAGTAGATATGATCAACATAGTGATGTTCACCATTGAAAACTACTCCATCTCACGTGATGATCGGACATGGTTTAGTTGATTTGGATCACATGATCACTTAGATTATTAGAGGGATGTCTATCTAAGTGGGAGTTCTTAAGTAATGTAATTAATTGAACTTTAATTTATCATGAACTTAGTACCTGATAGTATTTTGCATGTCTATGTTGTTGTAGATAAATGGCTCGCGCTGTTGTTCCGTTGAATTTTAATGCGTTCCTAGGGAAAGCTAAGTTGATAGATGATGGTACAACTACATGGACTGGGTCCGTAACTTGAGGATTATCCTCATTGCTGCACAGAAGAATTACGTTCTGGAAGCATTGCTAGGTGCCAAACCCGCTGCAGGAGCAACGCCAGATGTTATGAACGTCTGGCAGAGCAAAGCCGATGACTACTCGATAGTTCAGTGTGCCATGCTTTACGGCTTAGAACCGGGACTTCAACAATGTTTTGAACATCATGGAGCATATGAGATGTTCCAGGAGTTGAAGTTAATATTTCAAGCAAATGCCCGGATTGAGAGATATGAAGTCTCCAATAAGTTCTACAGCTGCAAGATGGAGGAGAATAGCTCTGTCAGTGAGCATATACTCAAAATGTCTGGGTATAACAATCACTTCATTCAACTAGGAGTTAATCTTCCTGATGATAGTGTCATTGACAGAATTCTTCAATCACTGCCACCAAGCTACAAGAGCTTCGGGATGAACTATAACATGCAAGGGATGGATAAGACAATTCCCGAGCTCTTTGCAATGCTAAAGGTTGCAGAGATAGAAATCAAGAAGGAGCATCAAGTGTTGATGGTCAACAAGACCACCAGTTTCAAGAAAAAGGGTAAAGGGAAGAAGGGGAACTTCAAGCAGAACGGCAAGCAAGTTGCTGCTCAAGTGAGGAAGCCCAAGTCTGGACCTAAGCCTGAGACTGAGTGCTTCTACTGTAAAGGGACTGGTCACTGGAAGTGAAACTGCCCCAAGTATTTGGCGGATAAGAAGGATGGCAAGGTGAACAAAGGTATATGTGATATACATGTTATTGATGTGTACCTTACTAATGCTCGCAGTAGTGCCTGGGTATTTGATACTGGTTCTGTTGCTAATATTTGCAACTCGAATCAGGGACTACGGATTAAGCGAAGATTGGCTAAGGACGAGGTGACGATGCGCGTGGGAAATGGTTCCAAAGTCGATGTGATCGCGGTAGGCACGCTACCTCTACATCTACCTTCGGGATTAGTTTTAGACCTGAATAATTGTTATTTGGTGCCAGCGTTGAGCATGAACATTATATCTGGATCTTGTTTGATGCGAGACGGTTATTCATTTAAATCAGAGAATAATGGTTGTTCTATTTATATGATTAATATCTTTTATGGTCATGCACCCTTGAAGAGTGGTCTATTTTGTTGAATCTCGATAGTAGTGACACACACATTCATAATATTGAAGCCAAAAGATGCAGAGTTGATAATGATAGTGCAACTTATCGGTGGCACTGCCGTTTAGGTCATATTGGTGTAAAGCGCATGAAAAACCTCCATTTTGATGGACTTTTGGAATCACTTGATTATGAATCACTTGGTACTTGCGAACCATGCCTCATGCGCAACATGACTAAAACGCCGTTCTAAGGAACAATGGAGCGAGCAACAAATTTGTTGGAAATCATACATACTGATGTGTGTGATCCAATGAATATTGAGGCTCGCGGCGGGTATCGTTATTTTCTCACCTTCATACATGATTTGAGCAGATATGGGTATATCTACTTGATGAAACATAAGTCTGAAACATTTGAAAAGTTCAAAGAATTTCAGAGTGAAGTGGAAAATCATCGTAACAAGAAAGTAAAGTTTCTACGATCTGATCGGGGAGGAGAATATTTAAGTTACGAGTTTGCTCTTCATTTGAAACAATGCGGAATAGTTTCGCAACTCACGCGACCCGGAACACCACAGCATAATGGTGTGTCTGAACGTTGCAATCGTACTTTACTAGATATGGTGCGATCTATGATGTCTCTTACTGATTTACTGCTATCATTTTGGGGTTATGCTTTAGAGACAGCTGCATTCATGTTAAATAGGGCACCATCTAAATCCGTTGAGACGACACCTTATGAACTATGGTTTGGCAAGAAACCAAAGTTGTCGTTTCTTAAAGTTTGGGGCTGCGTTGCTTATGTGAAAAAGCTTCAACCTGATAAGCTTGAACCCAAATCGGAGAAATGTGTCTTCATAGGATACCCAAAGGAGACTGTTGGGTACACCTTCTATCACAGATCCGAAGGCAAGACATTCGTTGCTAAGAATGGATCCTTTCTAGAGAAGGAGTTTCTCTTGAAAGAAGTGAGTGGGAGGAAAGTAGAACTTGATGAGGTAAGTGTACCTGCTCCCTTATTGGAATGTGGGTCATCACAGAAATTTGTTCCTGTGACTCCTACACCAATTAGTGAGGAAGCTAATGATGGTCATCATGTAACTCCAGATCAAGTTACTACCGAACCTCGTAGGTCAACCAGAGTAAGATCCGCACCAGAGTGGTACGGTAATCCTGTTCTGGAGGTCATGTTACTTGACCATGACGAGGCTACGAACTATGAGGAAGTGATGATGAGCCCAGATTCCGGAAAATGGCTCGAGGCCTTGAAATCTGAGATGGGATCCATGTATGAGAACAAAGTGTGGACTTTGGTTGACTTGCCCGATGATCGGCAAGCCATCAAGAATAAATGGATCTTCAAGAAGAAGAATGACGCTGACGGTAATGTTAATGTCTAGAAAGCTCAACTTTTTGCGAAAGGTTTTTGACAAGTTCAAGGAGTTGACTACGATGAGACCTTCTCACCCATAGCGATGCTTAAGTCCGTCCGAATCATGTTAGCAATTGCCGCATTTTATAATTATGAAATTTGGCAAATGGATGTAAAGACTGGATTCCTTAATGGATTTCTGGAAGAAGAGTTGTATATGATGCAACCTGAAGGTTTTATCGATCCAAAGGATGCTAACAAAGTGTGCAAGCTCCAGCGATCCAATTATGGACTGGTGCAAGCATCTCGGAGTTGGAATAAACGTTTTAATAGTGTGATCAAAGCATATGGTTTTATACAAACTTTTGGAGAAGCCTGTATTTACAAGATAGTGAGTGGGAGCTCTGTAGCATTTCTAATATTATATGTGGATGACATATTGTTGATTGGAAATGATATAGAATTTCTGGATAGCATAAAAGGATACTTGAATAAGAGTTTTTCAATGAAAGACCTCGGTGAAGCTGCTTATATATTGGACATCAAGATCTATAAAGATAGATCAAGACGCTTAATTGGACTTTCACAAAGCATGTACCTTGATAAAGTTTTGAAGAAGTTCAAAATGGATCAAGCAAAGAAAGGGTTCTTGCCTGTGTGACAAGGTGTGAAGTTGAGTCAGACTTAATGTCCGACCACTGTAGAAGATAGAGAGAAAATGAAAGGTGTTCCCTATGCTTCAGCCATAGGCTCTATCATGTATGCAATGCTGTGTACCAGACCTGATGTGTGCCTTCCTATTAGTTTAGCAGGGAGGTACCAAAGTAATCCAGGAGTGGATCACTGGACAGCGGTCCAGAACATCCTGAAATACCTGAAAAGGGCTAAGGATATGTTTCTCGTTTATGGAGGTGACCAAGAGCTCGTTGTAAATGGTTATGTCGATGCAAGCTCTGACGCTGATCCGGATGACTCTAAGTCACAAACCGGATACGTATTTATATTGAACGGTGGAGCTATCAGTTGGTGCAGTTCTAAGCAAAGCATCGTGACGGGATCTACGTGTGAAGCGGAGTACATAGCTGCTTCGGAAGCAGCAAATGAAGGAGTCTGGATGAAGGAGTTCATATCCGATCTAGGCGTCATACCTAGTGCATCGGGTCCAATGAAAATATTTTGTGACAATACTGGTGCAATTGCCTTGGCAAAGGAATCCAGATTTCACAAGAGAACCAAGCACATCAAGAGACGCTTCAATTCCATCCGCGATCAAGTCAAGGAGGGAGACATAGAGATTTGCAAGGTACATACGGATCTGAATGTTGCAGACCCGTTGACTAAGCCTCTCTCACGAGCAAAACATAATCAGCACCAAGACTCCATGGGTGCTAGAATCATTACTGTGTAATCTAGATTATTGACTCTAGTGCAAGTGGGAGACTGAAGGAAATATGCCCTAGAGGCAATAATAAAGTTGTTATTTATATTTCCTTATATCATGATAAATGTTTATTATTCATGCTAGAATTGTATTAACCGGAAACTTAGTATATGTGTGAATATATAGACAAACTAAGTGTCACTAGTATGCCTTTACTTAACTAGCTCGTTGAAGCAAAAATGTGATTGACTTGACCCATTCCGTTCTACTGGGTGATTATAAAGGCGCTCTACATGTGTCTCCGATGGTACTTGTTGAATTGGCATAGATCAAGATTAGGATTTGTCACTCCGATTGTCGGAGAGGTATCTCTGGGCCCTCTCGGTAATGTCTATCACTATAAGACTTGCAAGCAATGTGACTAATGAGTTAGTTGCGGGATGATGCATTACGGAACGAGCAAAGCGACTTTCCGGTAACGAGATTGAGCTAGGTATTGAGATACCGACGATCGAATCTCGGGCAAGTAACATACCGATGACAAAGCGAACAACGTATGTTGTTATGCGGTTTGACCGATAAAGATCTTCGTAGAATATGTAGGAGCCAATATGAGCATCCAGGTTCCGCTATTTTTCATTGACTGAAGATGAGTCTCGGTCATGTCTACATAGTTCTGGAACCCGTAGGGTTCGCACGCTTAAAGTTCTGTGACGATCGGTCTTATGAGTGTATGTGTTTTGATGTACCGAAGGTTGTTCGGAGTCCCGGATGTGATCACGGACATGACAAGGAATCTCAAAATGGTCGAGACATAAAGATCGATATATTGGATGGCTATGTTTGGACACCAGAATGGTTCTGGGTGAGTTCGGGCATTTACCGGAGTACCGGGAGGTTACCGGAACCCCCCCCCCCCCCCGGGGAGTGTATGGGCCTTATTGGGCCTTAGTGGGAGAGAGAAGGAGGCGGCCTAGGAGGGGGCGCGCCCCCCAAGCCCAATCTGAATTGGGAGGGGGTGTAACGCCCTCGATGCGGCTATATCTCCCACGTGTCGAAGCACGACTTAGAGGCATAACCGCATTGAAAGCAATGTCACAAGTGAGGTAATCTTCACACAACCCATGTAATACATAAGGGAAAGAGATACATAGTTGGCTTACAATCGCCACTTCACACAATACAAGAGTAAAGCATTACATCATACAGATACAATCAAGGTCCGACTACGGAACCAAAATAAAAGAAGACTACCCCAAATGCTACACAGATCCCCGATCGTCCCAACTGGGCTCCACTACTGATCAACTGAAACGAAACAACACAATGAACAAGATCTTCATCGGGCTCCTCCTTGAGCTCGGGTGCGTCACCTGCACGGTTTCATCGGCACCTGCAAACTGGTTTTGAAGTATCTGTGAGTCACGGGGACTCAGCAATCTCACACCCGCGAGATCAAGACTATTTAAGCTTAAAGGTAGGACAGGGTAGTGAGGTGGAGCTGCAGCAAGCGACTAGCATATCTGGTGTCTAACATACGCAAAAGAGAGCGAGAAGAGAAGGCAAAAGCACGGTCGAACAACTATGACCAAGAAGTGATCCTGAAACTACTTACGTCAAGCATAACTCCAACACCGTGTTCACTTCCCGGACTCCGCCGAGAAGAGACCATCACGGTTACACACGCGGTTTGTGTATTTTAATTAAGATCAACTTCGGGTTTTCTACAACCGGACATTAACAAATTCCCATCTGCCTCATAACCGCGGGCACGGCTTTCGAAAGATAATACCCTGCAGGGGTGTCCCAACTTAGCCCATTATAAGCTCTCACGGTCAACGAAGGATATTCCTTCTACCGGGAAGACCCGATCAGTCTCGGAATCCCGGACTACAAGACATTTCGACAGCAATAAAACAAGACCAGCAAGACCACCCGTTGTGCCGACAAATCCCGATAGGAGCTGCACATATCTCGTTCTCAGGGCACACCGGATAAGCTAAGCGTACAGGTACCGACGTAATCCAAGTTGCCAAGGAATGGTCCCGCACGGTGCTCTAGTTTGGACCAACACTCGAAGGAGCGCTGGCCCGGGGGGGGGGGGGGTAAAATAAAGATGACCCTTGAGTCTGCAGAACCCAAGGGAAAAAGGCTTAGGTGGAAAATGGTAAAACCAATGTTGGGCCTTGCTGGAGGAGTCTTATTCAAAGCGAACTGTCAAGGGGGTCCCATAAATCACCCAACCGTGTAAGGAACGCAAAAGCAAGGAACATAACACCGGTATGACGGAAACTAGGGCAGCAAGAGTGGAACAAAACACCAGGCATAAGGCCGAGCCTTCCACCCTTTACCAAGTATATAGATGCATTAATTAAATAAGATATATTGTGATATCCCAACAAGTGAACATGTTCCAACAAGGAACAACATCTCCATGTTCCAACAAGGAACAAACTTCATCTTCACCTGCAACTAACAATGCTATAAGAGGGGCTGAGCAAAGCGGTAACATAGCCAAACAACGGTTTGCTAGGAAAGGATGGTTAGAGGCTTGACATGGCAATATGGGAGGCATGATATAGCAAGTGGTAGGCATCGTAGCATAGGCATAGCAAAAGAGCGAGCATCTAGCAAGCAAAGATAGAAGTGATTTCGAGGGTATGGTCATCTTGCCTGAAATCCCGCAAGGAAGAAGAACGAGTCCATGAAGAAGACAAACGGACGTAGTCGCACGAATCCTCACAACTCCGGAACGAAACCGAAGCTAACGAGAGAAGCAAACCCGAAAGAAGCAAACAACATAGTAAACAACCATCACATAAACATGTCATGATGCACAAACGAGAATGATGCATGTCCGGTTTAATGAGGCATGGCATGGCAATATGCACAAACAAAACTACAAGTTAAATGGAGCTCAATATGCAACGAGTTGCATATTGACGAAACACCACATCAATTATTTAGTTCTCTCTCGGTTATGTACCCAGCAATATTAAATGTTGTTAAACATGGCAAGAGGTGAAGCATAACAAAACTATACCATCTAAACAATTTAAATGGGGCCGGATATAACAAAAAACAATTCCGGTAAAACCCCATATGCATTTAGCAAATTAATGGAAACAACAAATATAAACATTTAAATGTTGTTATCATGATGCGGATGACATATGCAAGTTTTAAAGCAATTTTATGAAAATGTTGACATCTAATATGATAGGGAATATTTGGTCGCCATGGCGGAACAAAAGGGGTGCCACGGCAACGATAACGAAAATGGTGCCACGGCAACATATCGGTTCCGGTGGCCCACGGAGATACCGGTGCAAAAGGAAGTGGGCGTGAGCGAGTCATGCAAGGATGGTGGGGTGATCCCGGATTCCGGGTGTCCCACATGACGATGGCATGGCAACGACGAGGAACAAGCGAGCGACAATTTCGGACACGGTGCAAACGGGCATCTCATACAACATGCATTCTTTCACGGGCGGCATCTCGGGGTTATACCTTCAAAGCGTGCATTCGGGACGGTGCAATGTAGAGGAAGTAGTTGTTCTCGCGACGGTAGTGGAAGTAGACGTTCACGGGTCGTCGTGGGAAGTAGTCGTACACGGCGTCGGTAGAGGTACTCGCGATCTTGGCGACGGTAGTGGTACATCTCATCGTGGAAGTAGTGGTACACGTTTCATAGAGGAACTTGACGCCCACGGGGTCGAGGGTAGAGGTACTCGCGACAGTAGTGGTACACGTTTCGTGGATGTTCGAGTCATCGATAGCGGTACTTGATGAATCCCGAAACGGACTTGGCGTCTTCGCGCGTAGGGGTACTTGGTGTTTCCGGTTCGGTGGTCGTCGGGTCGTCATGTAGCCGTACATGTTCGTCGTGGTACACGGGTCGTAGTGGTACTTGGGATCTTCTGAACTTGCCGGTATTGACGAAACGAAGGGGTACTTGGCGCGTCACCGTGTAGTCGAACTTGGTGCATCCGAAGGGGTACTTGACGAAATCCACCTCGGATGTAGTCGTACACGTGTAGTCGGACTTGAAAAAAAATGCACACCGGCTGCAGTCACGGTACTGGTGAATCCCGGAGACGGTACTTGGCGAATCAGGTACACGGGTCTTCGGGCGACAATACGAGCAGGGGATGGCCACAACAGGGAAGGTGCAGCTGTTGCTGCTGCCGTCTCTGACGGAGGCGAGATCCAGCGGAGGAGCTGGCGAGGCAGCGGCGCTGGGCAGACAAGGAGGCGGGGTCGCGCGCAGGGTGGCCCTCCGGGTGGCGCGGGGCGACGAGGAGGAGGCCGCGGGTGATGCAACAGAGATGGGCGCAGGCGTCGCACTTGCCCACACCGGTCGCGGGAGGGAGCGAGTGAGAGGAGGGGATCGGGCAGGGGTTCGGGCTAGGGTTAGAGGGTTAGGTGGGCCTTGGCATTGGGCCGGCGCGGGAGGTTGGGAGGCCCAGGCTGCCGGGCTCCTTCTCTCTCTACTAAAAGAAAAGAAAAAAAATAGAGATTAAGAAAGAAAAGAAAGAGGGGTTAGGGGAAGAAGTTGGACACGCAGATAGTTTTCCCGAACTCACAAAAATGTGCTTGTTCCGAGAAAATAGAAAAGGCCATGATTGAAAGATTTGAATTCAACTCATTTGATTTAAAATTCAAATGATTTGAATAGGAAGTGAGGGTAGGGAAGGTCCAAAAATGTTGAGGATTTCGGTGGGGCTCCGGAAAATGACGAAATAATTTATGGCCAAGGTTGGAGACCAAGAAGTGAGATAACAAAGGCATGGAGAATTATTTTGCAAGTGGGTTATGGGTGATTCCGAATTAGTGGAATATTTAATAATATCTCCCTAAATATCGGGAGGGTATGTTATAAAGAGAAGTCACCCTTCCCTCGATTTAAATGGACCGAAGATCCATGCAATTTATTTGGAAGAGTTTTAAAAATTAATGATATGATGGCATGATGACATGATGCAATGCAAAAAATAAAAGAGCAAGCATAAAAGAAACACACGGCGAAACCCGGAATATATGGAAGTCTTCTGGAGCGTCGGTCTCGGGGCGTTACAACACTCCACCACTATGAGAGGATCTCGTCCCGAGATCTAGCATGGCACCGGATAGAAAAAACGGAAGAAGAAAGAGGTAAAACTAAGTTGCTTCTTTGACGAACGAGTGAAACCACGAACCTTGAGAGGTTGAAAAATTGAAAGAAGAATACAATGGAGATGAACAAGATTGTGAACACTTTGTTAGCAGAGAAGAACAAAGAACATGATGAGAACCAAGAGCTTAGGGGACAAGATAGATTTTGAAACCACTCCGGTTAAAACAAGATAGAGAAGGAGTAAGAATGATATAATTTGGAGAGCACTCCGACTGAAAATGGAAGGAATTAGAATCATGAACTTGGCAAAATGAAAGCACCTGGATGAGACTCCGGTTAAAAGAGGAACGATAGACACAACACTCCGGTTAAATCGATAAGCAAGGAAAAGGACATGGTCTTGACAAAACAAGATGATGGGTCGAAGAGAGCAACATCACAATGCCTCCGGAAGAAAAATTGAAGATAGATCATTGGAATAAAGGAATGGAGAAGAAAATGACAACTTCTACCACAAATGAGCTTGAAAACACCGTTGAACGATTTCTTGAAAAGAGAGATTGCACCGGTTGAATTAAATGGGTTGAATGAGATAGCATCCTCAAAAGAACTTGAGTGAATTGAGAATGGAAACTTGAATCTTCTGAGATATCTTCATCACTCCAGATAACAATTGAATAGCGAGAAGTGGATGATTAAGAGGTGCACCAGCATGAGAAAACATTTGCAACGAGGAAAGGAATATGATCAACACTGAAAGCTTGAGTTAAATCCACCGGAAAAGAATACGAGGATGAAGAATGATGAACTTGGAGCTGTTGAGCCTCTTCATGAGGGATCACTGGATCAGAACATTGATTGAAAAGAGTGAAGAGACTTCACATAAATAAATGGATACTTGATTAAAAAAATCTGATTCCTTGAAGAAAAGGGTGGGAGGGCGGGAAAACAAAAACAACTTGGGTCGGATGAAACGAACACCATTGAGAAAACTTAGAATTTGATCTCGCAAATGTTGAAATGATCGGATCCACTTAAAGAGAAGCACGCCGGTTGGAAAAGAATTAACATGATGACCTCGATGATCAAGAAGGATTAGTATTCCCATAGCAATATGAGAACACCGTTTAGAATAAGGTATGGAATCAACACTTGGCATTGAAGCAACTCGAATACCACAAATAAAACAAAACAAAGGATTTGGCTTGCGGAATAAGCCGGAACAAATACATATGATAGAGATTTACCCAATCCCATATCATGCATCTGTTGGAAAGATATTCTAGGAGCTACTTGAATTCCCACCTATAAACTCCCAAAACTTTCTGGTTATGCAATCTGGTGTTGGGGATACAGGGGACACAAAATATATCACCCAAACTAACAATACCTAGATCCAGCTGTATCCATACGTCAACACATAACCAAGAAACCTTTGGAAATTGTTTACCTCGACCTTCGAAAAGCATCCATTATACGAGTCATGGCAATACTCTCGAACTCGCCCCAGTACTGGGTTATCGAGGTTATCTCACCAACAACTGCACAAAAGAAATTTTCGATGTCGGCAAAACTCAGGTATTCCAGAACTGCAACGATAAAATTGTGACGACAACACCTCGGAGCTCAACTCCCCTGGACATTGCCACAACCCCTAAATGTCAGGAGGCACCAAGAACAATGTTCTCGTCACAAAACCATCGGAACGATTCCAAGATACCCGCGTGATCCTAAATTTTTTTAGTGAAATTTGAGGAGAGGAGAGTCAAAACTTCTACGTCAGGAGACCTCACCAGAGCGACGAAGGGACTGGGGAGTAAAAAGAATCCTACTCTCCGATATATATAATCCTAAGACTCAAAACATTTTTGTTCTAGATTCAACAACGCCAGCAAACAATCAATCAGGGGGCTCCTAAGTCGGGGATGGCTCTGATTACCAACTTGTAACGCCCTCGATGCGGCTATATCTCCCACGTGTCGAAGCATGACTTAGAGGCATAACCGCATTGAAAGCAATGTCGCAAGTGAGGTAATCTTCACGCAACCCATGTAATACATAAGGGAAAGAGATACATAGTTGGCTTACAATCGCCACTTCACACAATACAAGAGTAAAGCATTACATCATACAGATACAATCAAGGTCCGACTACGGAACCAAAATAAAAGAAGACTACCCCAAATGCTACACAGATCCCCGATCGTCCCAACTGGGCTCCACTACTGATCAACTGAAACGAAGCAACACAATGAACAAGATCTTCATCGAGCTCCTCCTTGAGCTCGGGTGCGTCACCTGCACGGTTTCATCGGCACCTGGAAACTGGTTTTGGAAGTATCTGTGAGTCACGGGGACTCAGCAATCTCACACCCGTGAGATCAAGACTATTTAAGCTTAAAGGTAGGACAGGGTAGTGAGGTGGAGCTGCAGCAAGCGACTAGCATATCTGGTGTCTAACATACGCAAAAGAGAGCGAGAAGAGAAGGCAAAAGCACGGTCGAACAACTATGACCAAGAAGTGATCCTGAAACTACTTACGTCAAGCATAACTCCAACACCGTGTTCACTTCCCGGACTCCGCCGAGAAGAGACCATCACGGTTACACACGCGGTTTGTGTATTTTAATTAAGATCAACTTCGGGTTTTCTACAACCGGACATTAACAAATTCCCATCTGCCTCATAACCGCGGGCACGGCTTTCGAAAGATAATACCCTGCAGGGGTGTCCCAACTTAGCCCATTATAAGCTCTCACGGTCAACGAAGGATATTCCTTCTACCGGGAAGACCCGATCAGTCTCGGAATCCCGGACTACAAGACATTTCGACAGCAATAAAACAAGACCAGCAAGACCACCCGTTGTGCCGACAAATCCCGATAGGAGCTGCACATATCTCGTTCTCAGGGCACACCGGATAAGCTAAGCGTACAGGTACCGACGTAATCCAAGTTGCCAAGGAATGGTCCCGCACGGTGCTCTAGTTTGGACCAACACTCGAAGGAGCGCTGGCCCGGGGGGGGGGTAAAATAAAGATGACCCTTGAGTCTGTAGAACCCAAGGGAAAAAGGCTTAGGTGGCAAATGGTAAAACCAATGTTGGGCCTTGCTGGAGGACTCTTATTCAAAGCGAACTGTCAAGGGGGTCCCATAAATCACCCAACTGTGTAAGGAACGCAAAATCAAGGAACATAACACCGGTATGACGGAAACTAGGGCGACAAGAGTGGAACAAAACACCAGGCATAAGGCCGAGCCTTCCACCCTTTACCAAGTATATAGATGCATTAATTAAATAAGATATATTGTGATATCCCAACAAGTAAACATGTTCCAACAAGGAACAACATCTCCATGTTCCAACAAGGAACAAACTTCATCTTCACCTGCAACTAACAACGCTATAAGAGGGGCTGAGCAAAGCGGTAACATAGCCAAACAACGGTTTGCTAGGAAAGGATGGTTAGAGGCTTGACATGGCAATATGGGAGGCATGATATAGCAAGTGGTAGGCATCGTAGCACAGGGATAGCAAAAGAGCGTGCATCTAGCAAGCAAAGATAGAAGTGATTTCGAGGGTATGGTCATCTTGCCTGAAATCCCGCAAGGAAGAAGAATGAGTCCATGAAGAAGACAAACGGACGTAGTCGAACGAATCCTCACAACTCCGGAACGAAACCGAAGCTAACGAGAGAAGCAAACCGGAAAGAAGCAAACAACATAGTAAACAACCATCACATAAACATGTCATGATGCACAAACGAGTATGATGCATGTCCGGTTTAATGAGGCATGGCATGGCAATATGCACAAACAAAACTACAAGTTAAATGGAGCTCAATATGCAGCGAGTTGCATATTGACGAAACACCACATCAATTATTTAGTTCTCTCTCGGTTATGTACCCAGCAATATTAAATGTTGTTAAACATGGCAAGAGGTGAAGCATAACAAAACTATACCATCTAAACAATTTAAATGGGGCCGGATATAACAAACAACAATTCCGGTAAAACGCCATATGCATTTAGCAAATTAATGGAAACAACAAATATAAACATTTAAATGTTGTTATCATGATGCGGATGACATATGTAAGTTTTAAAGCAATTTTATGAAAATGTTGACATCTAATATGATAGGGAGCATTTGGTCGCCATGGCGGAACAAAAGGGGTGCCACGACAACGATAACAAAAATGGTGCCACGGCAACATATCGGTTCCGGTAGCTCACGGAGATACCGGTGCAAAAGGAAGTAGGCGTGAGCGAGTCATGCAAGGATGGTGGGGTGATCCCGGATTCCGGTTGTCCCACATGACGATGGCATGGCAACGAGGAGGAACAAGCGAGCGACAATTTCAGACACGGTGCAAACGGGCATCTCATACTGTTGGAAATATGCCCTAGAGGCAATAATAAAAGTATTATTATATTTCATTGTTCATGATAATTGTCTTTTATTCATGCTATAACTGTATTATCCGGAAATCGCAATACACGTGTGAATACTTAGACCACACTATGTCCCTGGTAAGCCTCTAGTTGACCAGCTTGTTGTGATCAACAGATAGTCATGGTTTCCTGACTATGGACATTGGATGTCGTTGATAACGGGATCACATCATTAGGAGAATGATGTGATGGACAAGACCCAATCCTAAGCATAGCATAAAAGATCGTGTAGTTCGTTTTGCTAGAGCTTTGCAAGTGTGAAGTATCTCTTCCTTCGACCATGAGATCGTGTAACTCCCGGATACCGTAAGAGTGCCTTGGGTGTATCAAACGTCACAACGTAACTGGGTGACTATAAAGGTGCATTACAGGTATCTCCGAAAGTATCTGTTGGGTTGACACGGATCGAGACTGGGATTTGTCACTCCGTATGACGGAGAGGTATCTCTGGGCCCACTCGGTAATGCATCATCATAATGAGCTCAATGTGACCAAGGTGTTGGACACGGGATCATGCATTACGGTACGAGTAAAGTGACTTGCCGGTAACGAGACTGAACAAGGTATTGGGATACCGACGATCGAGTCTCGGGCAAGTAACGTACCGATTGACAAAGGGAATTGCATACAGGGTTTGATCGAATCCTCGACATCGTGGTTCATCCGATGACAACATCGAGGAGCATGTGGGAGCCATCATGGGTATCCAGATCCCGCTGTTGGTTATTGACTGAGAGCGTCTCGGTCATGTCTGCATGTCTCCCGAACCCGTAGGGTCTACACACTTAAGGTTCGGTGACGCTAGGGTTATTAGGAAGACTAGTATGTGACTACCGAATGTTGTTCGGAGTCCCGGATGGGATCCTGGACGTCACGAGGAGATCCGGAAGGGTCCGGAGGTAAAGATTTATATATGGGAAGTTGTCAAACGGACACCGGGAAGTTTCGGGGTCATACCGGTATTGTACCGGGGCCACCGGAAGGGTTCCGGGGGTCCACCGGGAGGGGCCACCCCTCCCGGGGGGCCACATGGGCTGCGTGGGGCAGGGAGCCAGCCCCTGGTGGGCTGGCCGCACCCCCCTCCCTTGGGCCCATGCGCCTAGGGTTGAGGGGGAACCCTAGAGGGGGCGCCCCCCTTGGCTTGGGGGGCAAGCCACCCTCTCCCCTCTCCCCTAGGCCGCCGCACCCCCCCCCCTAGATGGGTTCTAGGGGGCCGGCCCCCTTCTCCCTTCCCCCTATAAATAGAGGGGTGAGGGGAGGGCAGCCGCACCACCCTCCAAGGCGCAGCCCTCCCCTCCCCAACACCTCTCCTCCTCCGTTGTGTGCTTGGCGAAGCCCTGTCGGAGTACTGCCTCTCCACCATCACCACGCCGTCGTGCTGCCGGTGGAGCTGTCTTCCTCAACCTCTCCTTCCCCCTTGCTGGATCAAGAAGGAGGAGACGTCTCCCGTCCCGTACGTGTGTTGAACGCGGAGGTGCTGTCCGTTCAGCACTTGGTCATCGGTGATTCGAATCACGTCGAGTACGACTACATCATCACCTTGCAAGCTTCCGCACGCGATCTACAAGTGGTATGTAGATGCAAACTCTCTCCCTTGACTCGTTGCTTAGATGAACTCATAGATGGATCTTGGTGAAACCGTAGGAAAATTTTTAATTTTCTGCAACGTTCCCCAACAGTGGCATCATGAGCTAGGTCTATGCGTAGTTCTCTTTGCACGAGTAGAACACAATTTTGTTGTGGGCGTGGATTTTGTCATCTTACTTGCCTCTACTAGTCTTTTCTTGCTCAACGGTATTGTGGGATGAAGCGGCCCGGACCAACCTTACACGTACGCTTACGTGAGACCGGTTCCACCGACTGACATGCACTAGTTGCATAAGGTGGCTGGCGGGTGTCTGTCTCTCCCACTTTAGTTGGAGCGGAATCGATGAACAGGGCCCTTATGAAGGGTAAATAGAAGTTGACAAAATCACGTTGTGGTGATTCGTAGGTAAGAAAACGTTCTTGCTAGAACCCAATTGCAGCCACGTAAAAGATGCAACAACAATTAGAGGACGTCTAACTTGTTTTTGCAGCGATTGATCATGTGATGTGATATGGCCAGAAGTTGTGATGAATGATGAATTGTGATGTATGAGATCATGTTCTTTGTAATAGGATTCACGACTTGCATGTCGATGAGTATGACAACCGGCAGGAGCCATAGGAGTTGTCTTTATTTTTTGTATGACCTGCGTGTCATTGAATAACGCCATGTAAACTACTTTACTTTATTGCTAAACGTTAGTCATAGAAGTAGAAGTAGTCGTTGGCGTGACAACTTCATGAAGACACGATGATGGAGATCATGATGATGGAGATCATGGTGTCAAGCCGGTGACAAGATGATCATGGAGCCCCGAAGATGAAGATCAATGGAGCTATATGATATTGGCCATATCATGTCACAACTATATAATTGCATGTGATGTTTATTATGTATTATGCATCTTGTTTACTTAGGACGACGGTAGTAAATAAGATGATCCCTTATAAAATTTCAAGAAGTGTTCTCCCCTAACTGTGCACCGTTGCTACAGTTCGTCGCTTCTAAGCACCACGTGATGATCGGGTGTGATGGATTCTTACGTTCACATACAACGGGTGTAAGACAGTTTTACACAGCGAAAACACTTAGGGTTAACTTGACGAGCCTAGCATGTGCAGACATGGCCTCGGAACACGGAGACCGAAAGGTCGAACACGAGTCGTATGGAAGATACGATCAACATGAGAATGTTCACCGACGATGACTAGTCCGTCTCACGTGATGATCGGACACGGGCTAGTCGACTCGGATCGTGTAACACTTAGATGACTAGAGGGATGTCTAATCTAAGTGGGAGTTCATAATTTGATTAGAACTTTATTATCATGAACTTAGTCTAAAACCTTTGCAAATATGTCTTGTAGATCAATGGCCAACGCTAATGTCAACATGAACTTCAACGCGTTCCTAGAGAAAACCAAGCTGAAAGATGATGGCAGCAACTATACGGACTGGGTCCGGAACCTGAGGATCATCCTCATAGCTGCCAGGAAACAATATGTCCTAGAAGGACCGCTAGGTGACGCTCCCGTCCCAGAGAACCAAGACATTATGAATGCTTGGCAGTCTCGTGCTGATGATTACTCCCTCGTTCAGTGCGGCATGCTTTACAGCTTAGAACCGGGGCTCCAAAAGCGTTTTGAGCACCACGGAGCATATGAGATGTTCGAAGAGCTGAAACTAGTTTTTCAAGCTCATGCCCGGGTCGAGAGATATGATGTCTCCGACAAGTTCTACAGTTGTAAGATGGAGGAAAACAGTTCTGTCAGTGAGCACATCCTGAAGATGTCTGGGTTGCACAACCGTATGACCCAGCTGAACATTAACCTCCCAGATGAGGCGGTCATTGACAGAATCCTCCAGTCGCTCCCACCAAGCTACAAGAGCTTTGTGATGAACTACAACATGCAGGGGATGGAAAAGACCATTCCTGAAGTGTTCTCGATGCTGAAGTCAGCAGAGGCTGAAATCAAGAAAGAACATCAAGTGTTGATGGTCAATAAGACCACTAAGTTCAAGAAGGGCAAGGGTAAGAAGAACTTCAAGAAGGACGGCAAAGATGTTGCCGCGCCTGGTAAGCCAGTTACCGGGAAGAAGTCAAAGAATGGACCCAAGCCTGAGACTGAGTGCTTTTATTGCAAGGGGAAGGGTCACTGGAAGCGGAACTGCCCCAAATACTTAGCGGATAAGAAGGCCGGCAACACCAAAGGTATATTTGATATACATGTGATTGATGTGTACCTTACCAGTACTCGTAGTAACTCCTGGGTATTTGATACCGGTGCCGTTGCTCATATTTGTAACTCACAGCAGGAGCTGCGGAATAAACGGAGACTGGCGAAGGACGAGGTGACGATGCGCGTCGGGAATGGTTCCAGAGTCGATGTGATCGCCGTCGGCACGCTGCCTCTACATTTACCTACGGGATTAGTTTTGAACCTTAATAATTGTTATTTAGTGCCAAGTTTGAGCATGAACATTGTATCTGGATCTCGTTTAATACGAGATGGCTACTCATTTAAGTCTGAGAATAATGGTTGTTCGATTTATATGAGAGATATGTTTTATGGTCATGCTCCGATGGTCAATGGTTTATTCTTAATGAATCTCGAGCGTAATATTACACATGTTCATAGTGTAGATGCCAAAAGATTTAAAGTTGATAACGATAGTCCCACATACTTGTGGCACTGCCGCCTTGGTCACATTGGTGTCAAGCGCATGAAGAAGCTCCATGCCGATGGACTTTTAGAGTCTCTTGATTATGAATCGTTTGACACGTGCGAACCATGCCTTTGGGCAAAATGACCAAGACTCCGTTCTCCGGAACAATGGAGCGAGCAACCAACTTGTTGGAAATCATACATACCGATGTGTGCGGTCCAATGAGCGTTGAGGCTCGCGGAGGATATCGTTATGTTCTCACTCTCACAGATGACTTGAGTAGATATGGGTATGTCTACTTAATGAAACACAAGTCTGAGACCTTTGAAAAGTTCAAGGAATTTCAGAATGAGGTAGAGAATCAACGTGACCGAAAGATAAAATTCTTACGATCAGATCGTGGAGGAGAATACTTAAGTCACGAATTTGGTACACACTTAAGGAAATGTGGAATCGTTTCACAGCTCACGCCGCCTGGAACACCTCAGCGAAACGGTGTGTCCGAACGTCGTAATCGCACCCTATTGGATATGGTGCGGTCTATGATGTCTCTTACCGATTTACCGCTATCATTTTGGGGATACGCTCTAGAGACAGCTACATTCACTTTAAATAGGGCACCGTCTAAATCCGTTGAGACGACACCGTATGAATTATGGTTTGGAAAGAAACCTAAGCTGTCGTTTCTAAAAGTTTGGGGATGCGATGCTTATGTCAAGAAACTTCAACCTGAAAAGCTCGAACCCAAGTCGGAAAAATGCGTATTCATAGGATACCCTAAGGAAACTGTCGGGTATACCTTCTACTTAAGATCCGAAGGCAAGATCTTTGTTGCCAAGAACGGATGCTTTCTGGAAAAAGAGTTTCTCTCGAAAGAAGTAAGTGGGAGGAAAGTAGAACTCGATGAAGTACTACCTCTTGAGCGGGAAAGTGGCGCAGCGCAGGAAACCGTTCCTGTGATGCCCACACCAACTGAAGAGGAAAACAATGATGATGATCAAGGTACTTCGGATCAAGTTACTGCTGAACTTCGTAGGTCCACAAGGACACGTTCCGCACCAGAGTGGTACGGCAACCCTGTCCTGGAAATCATGTTGTTAGACAACAATGAACCTTCGAACTATGAAGAAGCGATGGCGGGCCCGGATTCCAACAAATGGCTTGAAGCCATGAAATCCGAGATAGAATCCATGTATGAAAACAAAGTATGGACTTTGACAGACTTGCCCGATGATCGGCGAGCGATAGAAAACAAATGGATCTTTAAGAAGAAGACGGACGCGGATGGTAATGTTACCATCTATAAGGCTCGACTTGTCGCTAAGGGTTATCGACAAGTTCAAGGGATTGACTACGACGAGACTTTCTCTCCCGTAGCGAAGCTGAAGTCCGTCCGAATCATGTTAGCAATTGCCGCATACTATGATTATGAGATATGGCAGATGGACGTCAAAACGGCATTCCTTAACGGGCATCTTAAGGAAGAACTGTATATGATGCAGCCGGAAGGTTTTGTCGATCCTCGGAACGCTAACAAAGTATGCAAGCTCCAGCGATCCATTTATGGACTGGTGCAAGCATCTCGGAGTTGGAACATTCGCTTTGATGAGATGATCAAAGCGTTTGGGTTTATGCAGACTTATGGAGAAGCCTGCGTTTACAAGAAAGTGAGTGGGAGCTCTGTAGCATTTCTCATATTATATGTAGATGACATACTCTTGATGGGAAATAATATAGAATTTCTGGACAGCATTAAGGCCTACTTGAATAAGTGTTTTTCAATGAAGGACCTTGGAGAAGCTGCTTATATATTAGGCATCAAGATCTATAGAGATAGATCGAGACGCCTCATAGGTCTTTCACAAAGCACATACCTTGATAAGATTTTGAAGAGGTTCAAAATGGATCAGTCCAAGAAGGGGTTCTTGCCTATGTTACAAGGTGTGAGATTGAGCTCGGCTCAGTCACCGACCACGGCAAAAGATAAAGAAGAGATGAGTGTCATCCCCTATGCTTCAGCCATAGGATCTATTATGTATGCCATGCTGTGTACCAGACCCGATGTAAACCTTGCCGTAAGTTTGGTAGCAAGATACCAAAGTAATCCCGGCAAGGAACACTGGACAGCGGTCAAGAATATCCTGAAGTACCTGAAAAGGACGAAGGACATGTTTCTCGTTTATGGAAGAGACGAAGAGCTCGTCGTAAAGGGTTACGTCGACGCTAGCTTCGACTCAGATCTGGATGACTCTAAGTCACAAACCGGATACGTGTATATGTTGAATGGTGGAGCAGTAAGCTGGTGCAGCTGCAAGCAGAGCGTCGTGGCGGGATCTACGTGTGAAGCGGAGTACATGGCAGCCTCGGAGGCAGCGCATGAAGCGATTTGGGTGAAGGAGTTCATCACCGACCTAGGAGTCATACCCAATGCGTCGGGGCCGATCAAACTCTTCTGTGACAACACTGGAGCTATTGCCCTCGCCAAGGAGCCCAGGTTTCACAAGAAGACCAGGCACATCAAGCGTCGTTTCAACTCCATCCGTGAAAATGTTCAAGATGGAGACATAGAGATTTGCAAAGTGCACACGGATCTGAATGTCGCAGATCCGCTGACTAAACCTCTCTCGCGTGCAAAACATGATCAACACCAGAACTCTATGGGTGTTCGATTCATCACAATGTAACTAGATTGGTGACTCTAGTGCAAGTGGGAGACTGTTGGAAATATGCCCTAGAGGCAATAATAAAAGTATTATTATATTTCAATGTTCATGATAAATGTCTTTTATTCATGCTATAACTGTATTATCCGGAAATCGTAATACACGTGTGAATACTTAGACCACAATATGTCCCTGGTGAGCCTCTAGTTGACCAGCTCGTTGTGATCAACAGATAGTCATGGTTTCCTGACTATGGACATTGGATGTCGTTGATAACGGGATCACATCATTAGGAGAATGATGTGATGGACAAGACCCAATCCTAAGCATAGCATAAAAGATCGTGTAGTTCGTTTTGCTAGAGCTTTGCCAGTGTCAAGTATCTCTTCCTTCGACCATGAGATCGTGTAACTCCCGGATACCGTAAGAGTGCCTTGGGTGTATCAAACGTCACAACGTAACTGGGTGACTATAAAGGTGCATTACAGGTATCTCCGAAAGTATCTGTTGGGTTGACACGGATCGAGACTGGGATTTGTCACTCCGTATGACGGAGAGGTATCTCTGGGCCCACTCGGTAATGCATCATCATAATGAGCTCAATGTGACCAAGGTGTTGGACACGGGATCATGCATTACGGTACGAGTAAAGTGACTTGCCGGTAACGAGACTGAACAAGGTATTGGGATACCGACGATCGAGTCTCGGGCAAGTAACGTACCGATTGACAAAGGGAATTGCATACAGGGTTTGATCGAATCCTCGACATCGTGGTTCATCCGATGACAACATCGAGGAGCATGTGGGAGCCATCATGGGTATCCAGATCCCGCTGTTGGTTATTGACTGAGAGCGTCTCGGTCATGTCTGCATGTCTCCCGAACCCGTAGGGTCTACACACTTAAGGTTCGGTGACGCTAGGGTTATTAGGAAGACTAGTATGTGACTACCGAATGTTGTTCGGAGTCCCGGATGGGATCCTGGACGTCACGAGGAGATCCGGAAGGGTCCGGAGGTAAAGATTTATATATGGGAAGTTGTCAAACGGACACCGGGAAGTTTCGGGGTCATACCGGTATTGTACCGGGGCCACCGGAAGGGTTCCGGGGGTCCACCGGGAGGGGCCACCCCTCCCGGGGGGCCACATGGGCTGCGTGGGGCAGGGAGCCAGCCCCTGGTGGGCTGGCCGCACCCCCCTCCCTTGGGCCCATGCGCCTAGGGTTGAGGGGGAACCCTAGAGGGGGCGCCCCCCTTGGCTTGGGGGGCAAGCCACCCTCTCCCCTCTCCCCTAGGCCGCCGCACCCCCCCCTAGATGGGTTCTAGGGGGCCGGCCCCCTTCTCCCTTCCCCCTATAAATAGAGGGGTGAGGGGAGGGCAGCCGCACCACCCTCCAAGGCGCAGCCCTCCCCTCCCCAACACCTCTCCTCCTCCGTTGTGTGCTTGGCGAAGCCCTGTCGGAGTACTGCCTCTCCACCATCACCACGCCGTCGTGCTGCCGGTGGAGCTGTCTTCCTCAACCTCTCCTTCCCCTTGCTGGATCAAGAAGGAGGAGACGTCTCCCGTCCCGTACGTGTGTTGAACGCGGAGGTGCTGTCCGTTCAGCACTTGGTCATCGGTGATTCGAATCACGTCGAGTACGACTACATCATCACCTTGCAAGCTTCCGCACGCGATCTACAAGTGGTATGTAGATGCAAACTCTCTCCCTTGACTCGTTGCTTAGATGAACTCATAGATGGATCTTGGTGAAACCGTAGGAAAAAATTTAATTTTCTGCAACGTTCCCCAACACATACAACATGCATTCGTTCACGGGCGGCATCTCGGGGTTATACCTTCAAAGCGTGCATTCGGGACGGTGCAATGTAGAGGAAGTAGTTGTTCTCACGGCGGTAGTGGAAGTAGACGTTCACGGGTCGTCGTGGGAAGTAGTCGTACACGGTGTCGGTAGAGGTACTCGCGATCTTGGCGACGGTAGTGGTACATCTCATAGTGGAAGTAGTGGTACACGTTTCATAGAGGAACTTGACGCCCATGGGGTCGAGGGTAGAGGTACTCGCGACAGTAGTGGTACACGTTTCGTGGATGTTCGAGTCATCGATAGCGGTACTTGATGAATCCCGAAACGGACTTGGCGTCTTCGCGCGTAGGGGTACTTGGCGTTTCCGGTTCGGTGGTCGTCGGGTCGTCATGTAGCTGTACATGTTCGTCGTGGTACACGGGTCATAGTGGTACTTGGGATCTTCTGAACTTGCCTGTATTGACGAAACGAAGGGGTACTTGGCGCGTCACCGTGTAGTCGAACTTGGCGCATCCGAAGGGGTACTTGACGAAATCCACCTCGGATGTAGTCGTACACGTGTAGTCGGACTTGACAAAAAAATGCACACCAGCTGCAGTAACGGTACTGGTGAATCCCGGAGACGGTACTTGGCGAATCAGGTACACGGGTCTTCGGGCGACAATACGAGCAGGGGATGGCCACAACAGGGAAGGTGTAGCTGTTGCTGCTGCCGTCTCTGACGGAGGCGAGATCCAGCGGAGGAGCTGGCGAGGCAGCGGCGCTGGGCAGACAAGGAGGCGGGGTCGCGCGCATGGTGGCCCTCCGGGAGGCGCGGGGCGACGAGGAGGAGGCCGCGGGTGATGCAACAGAGATGGGCGCAGGCGTCGCACTTGCCGACACCGGTCGCGGGAGGGAGCGAGTGAGAGGAGGGGATCGGGCAGGGGTTCGGGCTAGGGTTAGAGGGTTAGGTGGGCCTTGGCCTTGGGCCGGCACTGGAGGTTGGGAGGCCCAGGCTGCTGGGCTCCTTCTCTCTCTACTAAAAGAAAAGAAAAAAAACAGAGATTAAGAAAGAAAAGAAAGAGGGGTTAGGGGAAGAAGTTGGACACGCAGATAGTTTTCCCGAACTCACAGAAATGTGCTTGTTCCGAGAAAATAGAAAAGGCCATGATTGAAAGATTTGAATTCAACTCATTTGATTTAAAATTCAAATGATTTGAATAGGAAGTGAGGGTAGGGAAGGTCCAAAAATGTTGAGGATTTCCGTGGGGCTCCGGAAAATGACGAAATAATTTATGGCCAAGGTTGGAGACCAAAAAGTGAGATAACAAAGGCATGGAGAATTATTTTGCAAGTGGGTTATGGGTGATTCCGAATTAGTGGAATATTTAATAATATCTCCCTAAATATCGGGAGGGTATGTTATAAAGAGAAGTCACCCTACCCTCGATTTAAATGGACCGAAGATCCATGCAATTTATTTGGAAGAGTTTTAAAAATTAATGATATGATGGCATGATGACATGATGCAATGCAAAAAATAAAAGAGCAAGCATAAAAGAAACACACGGCGAAACTCGGAATATATGGAAGTCTTCTGGAGCGTCGGTCTCGGGGCGTTACAGGGGGGCCGGCCCCCCTTTCCTTCCTCCCTCTCTCCTCCTTAATTCCTCTCCTACTCCTACTTGGAAGGGGGGAATCCTACTGCCGGTGGGAGTAGGACTCCCCTAGGGCACGCCATAGAGAGGGTCGGCCCTCCCCCTCCTCCACTCCTTTATATATGGGGGAGGGGGCACCCCATAGACACACAAGTTGAACATTGATCTCTTAGCCGTGTGCGGTGCCCCCCTCCACCATAATCCACCTCCGTCATATAGTCGTAGTGCTTAGGCGAAGCCCTGTGCTGGTAGCTTCATCATCACCGTCATCACACCGTCGTGATGACGAAGCTCTTCGCCGACACTCTGCTGGATCGTGAGTTCATGGGACGTCACCGAGCCGAACGTGTGCAGATCGCGGAGGTGACGTACCTTCGGTGCTAGGATCGGTCGATCGTGAAGACGTACGACTACATCAACCGCGTTGTCATAATGCTTCCGCTTACGGTCTACGAGGGTACGTGGACAACACTCTCCCCTCTTGTTGCTTTGCATCACCATGATCTTGCGTGTGCGTAGGATTTTTTTGAAATTACTATGTTGCCCAACAGTTGTCCCCACTAACAAGGTAACGGATGCTAACTCCAACAAGGGGGAAGCTACTAGTGATCAAGTTCCTTTGCCTAGTCGTAGAAGTGGAAATGGCATCTTTCCCCATGTTGAATATCCAATTACTTATTGAGGACCGGTTCCCTCCACACATATGAATCATGTTGGTCCTCCTCCTAAGCTTGTGAAAAATGAGGATTTTGCCTCTTGGGTCTATCGCTTTAAACGTCTTTTAAATCATAGTTCTACTAATCTTTGGAGAATTATTGAGCAAGGTTTCTACCCGCACGACCCAAGAAACTTCACTCTTAGAGAAGCCACGGATCATCAATTCAATGAGTCCGCTCTCTTCATTCTCTAAGAAGCAATTCCACCCAAAGATATTGCGCACCTCCGACCTTTCACCGTGGCCAAGGAAGCATGGCAACATGTTGTTTCCATTTACAAGGGAAGCGCAAGCATTCAACGCTCAAACTTTGAAGTGGTGCAAGATGAAGCCGATGAGTTTGCAATGAATGAAGATGAAGAACCTCGTGAGCTTTATCAGAGATTAACCACTCTCGCGGTCTCACTCTGAGATAATGGGAGCAAGGATACAGATGACAATTGTATCAAGTGCAAGTTTCTCAAGGCCATGATGCCCTACCATAAGGCAATGTCCTCCGTCATCAGTCAAAGGCCGGACTTCCATGCCTTGTCCTCAAGTGAAGTGTTGGATGAGTTTGTTGCTATGAGGATCTTGGAAAAGACCTCCGACAATGCGGTGTTGTGTTCTCAATGAGTAAAGAAGCCCAACCTTGCTTTGAAGGCCAAGGCCAGTGTGGAAGAAGAGGGTGAAGAGGAAGAAGAGGGTGAAGAGGAAGAAGAGGAGAGTAACCCCGAAGATACAAAATATTCTTATCATGAACACATGGCTCTCGCTTCACGGCAATTTTGGAGCAAGAAGAACTCAAGGCCGAACTTCAACAAGAACAACTCAAGTGGTGCCAAGGGCAAGCAACACGTGAGGATATGCTATAATTGTGGCAATCTAAGCCATTTTGTTGCGGAATGCCCATACGAGAAGAGGGGAGACAATGGTGGCAAGCTTATCTGAAAAGACAAGGCCAAGTCCTTCCCCAACAAGAACAACTTCACCAAGAAGGCTCCTCCCAAGGGGTTGGTGGCACAAGAAGAGTACAATGAGGATGATGATGATGATGGTGATGACGGTGAGACGGTTGCCATGGCCTCTGTTGCCATTGCAACAACTTCACGGGTGTCCCTCTTTGACTCTCCCAACAAGAACATCACCGCCAAGTGCCTCATGGCTAAAGCCACCAACAAGGTAACCCCCGACATCAAAACCACCGTCACTACTAATCCTTCCTTGACGGATTGCATTGATGAAAGTGAGGGGTCGAAGGAGGAAGAAAATGAATTTGAGTCTTTTATGAGTAAGCTCAAGGGTAAACCCAAGAAGCACTTCATTGCTCTCTTGGAACAACTTGGTGAGGCCAATGACATGATCGAGGCTCACGAAGGAACCATCTCTAAGATGGAAGGGAATAGTCGTGACTATGCCGATGAGATATTGAATCTCTCTAATGCTCTTGAGGAAGAGCATGGTCATTGTTTGGCTCTTGAGGAGTCACACAACGATGATCATGCTAAATTAAAGAAAGATCTTGATCATGCTCTTGTTGTATCTCGTGTGCTAAATTCTAAGAAGGCCAAACTTCGGGTTGACCATGCATGCTAGACTCAAGGAGGAGTTTGATATACTTGACAAGGCTCATGTCGGTGTCAAAACCGGTAGTTCTCGGGAAGGGGGTCCCAAGCTATGTGTCATGGATTGATGGGTAATAGGAGACAGGGGACACGATGTTTACCCAGGTTCGGGCCCTCTTAATGGAGGTAATACCCTACTTTCTGCTTGATTGATCTTGATGAATATAGAGATTACAAGAGTTGATCTACCTCAAGATCATATGTTGTGGTCTAAAACCTAAGGGTATGATGAATAATATCATAATATTCTATCGACTAGCCTGGCCTTGGCTTATATAAGGCACCAGAGGCCTAGGATAACAAGAGTCCTAGTTGAATATGCCGGTGGAGAAGAGTCCTTGTCTTGGTCACCAAGTCTTGTGGAATACTCCTTGTATGCGGCATGGGCTGCCCAAAGTGGACCATGAGTGAACCGCCGGGGGTCCTCGGCCCGATCCACCTGGTCGGGAGATGATGTGGTGAGTACCCCCTAGTCCAGGACACCGTCAGTAGCCCCCTGAACCGGTCTTCAAGTTGGGGACGCTCCTCGATTCTTCCGAACTGTTCTTCATCTTCGGTCTTGAAAACGGGTTCAACAAATCTTCTCATATTCGATCTTGAGGATCGCCGAAGTGAATTCAAAGACTTTACACATCGGGTATCCGAGGAGACCTTTAAGTCTTCAGCCTTTATCAATGCATTGTTATTTTTATTCGGCACCTCGGGTTTGGAGTGTTTCCCGTGCGGCAGTGTCCTCTTGCGTTCGAGCTCCAACACTGGATTGCATCCAAGCTCCAACGTCGGACTGTATCCAAGCTCCAACGTTGGACTGTATCCAAGCTCCAACGCCGGACTGTGTCCGAGCTCCAACACCGGACTATGTCCAAGCTCCAACGCCGAACTATATCCGAGGTGGCATAGATCACCTTGTTTCAAAAAGTTTTAGCCGAGCTTAATGCCGGAAACGCCCTCTAAGGAGCCAGCCACTTGCATCTGAGCTATTTGCCGAACTGCTTTCGAGGTGGCTCAACACCTCGGTCATGGGCTGATTGTTTGCGGATTTTATTTCCGATGCGTATAAATTTATTTGCCGACAATATGTATTGCCAGTAGCCCTCAAGGTGTCTGTCGGCCTAAAATCCGAGATGCACCTGAAGGAAAATATGAAACCGCTGATCCTAGTAGCTTCTGAGACTCAGGTCGTGAAATCGGCCTGAGGATCAACTCCTAGCTCGGCAGCATACATAGGAATAGAAACGCAGCGTAATATATTAGAGGTAATAGTGATCGGCGGGCGGGCCCCTGAGAGAGGGTCGTGAGAAGTCGCCGTGATATATCAGCTTGATGTCGGATAAGTCCCATATGGTACTTATTGTCGTCCGAAGACGCACTTGTCCATAGTTCGGTTATGCCGAACACTGAGCACTTTGAATTTTCTGCATTGAATAGGCAATGCAGTAGCACCTGAGCCACTGGTCGGGTGGCAACGCCAGATCAGGGGATCGATGTGCCCCTTTAATATTTATAAATAATGAGCGCAAAGCCCAGTAGCCCCCGAGCCTTAATGTGGGAACGGGTGGCCAAATTAAGGATCGATATCCGTTTGACAGAAATATTTTGTTGTGTTTAACACAAACTTCTCAAAAAGAGAATAAAGATCTCTTAAAGGAGCTAGAGCCAGCGAAAGCTGGGTTCGCCAAGGTTGGCCCCAAGGGGCTTAATAGATAGGAAATCGATGCTACTTGGGATTTAGGAGAGCTTTATGTAAGTTGCTCGGTTGGCTCAGCAAGATTGTGCCCCTTGGTTTTAAAAGATGGGATGCAATAAATTGACTTACTCACAATTTATGATCCTATGTATCCAAGTATTTTACATCATTAATGATTGGATCCGAATTGTACAAAACTTTGTTGACCGACCATCGGCTTCAACCTCCTCGGCCAGCAGCCGAGGAGTGTTTGTCCTTCTTTATAAAGCCTTTATAAGAGCAAAGATTTACGACAAACAAGGCAATCCGGTCATACGGTTTTATAAACAAAGATATGCGGAGAGATATGTTATATTACTTTTTAGTGTAAGAAACATCTTCCAAGGAAAATAGTCCCTCTATCGGTTCCTTTCTTTGGGTTGTCATGCTGATCATGATCATGAAACCTCAGCTCCGATCAATGTGGGAGCAAAATATTGAGGATTTAGTTTGGGGAAAGTTCCCGAACTATGTGGTCTTTAGCGAACCTAAATTTTCACTTCCGTCGTTGCCGAGCAATTACATCCTTTCAGATGGCTAGCTTTCGGCTTCACCCAGTCTGAGGTACTAACCCGGATGACCTGGTAGTAACAATCACAGAGGTGCTCCCTTTACCGCCTAGCCGAACAATCGGGAACGTAGGGGTAAGCACAGGAGCCAGGAAACCCAGCTTGGCCAAGATCTTAAGTGAAATTGATGCATATGTATGGCTTGATAACGATAATTATGGAAGGCAGCGCACGTATAATGAATACAAACGCTGATGATATATGTTTATTTTGACTCCGTTGCGGCCGTTTATCATTTGAAAGTGGCCCATCGTCGGCTTCTACCCCTTTGTAGATGCTACGTAGGGTGCTTCCGCAATAAAAAAACAACCCTTAGCCAATGTCTCGGTGCCCGAAGGCGGTTGTGTTAGCGGAAACGAGGCAATCAGATATGCGGGCTTTATAACTTTCACTTAGTCATAGGAGCTTAAATTTGGGAGGCCAAATATTAGCCCCCGGTTAATGTTCGGCGACAGCTGAGGTCAAGCCGTTAACACTTCGGCCAATATTATGAACGGCCCGTCGCTTAACATGGGGTGACCTCCATCGATCGTATAGTTTAACACAGTCATCAGATCGCTGACCAGTTTACGCTTATTGTGACAGTCAGTTTTCGGCTTTCTCCACTAAGGCGCTTAACCATGCGAGCTGGAGGCACAATCGCAGTGGTTCTCCATTTGCACACCTAGCCGAACAAAGCGGAACGTAGGAGGCAAGCACAGGAGCCAGGCAACCCAACTATTGATAGAAGACACAATTCGAAACCGATGCATATATAGCAATATCCGAGAATGTTTTTTGCTGAATCTCCAAAGGTGTCCGGCGCTGCACTTCGAGACTTATGCTGGAAACACACAAATAGTTTAAAAGTGCCATAGGCTTGGAAAACCAAAAACTTCAGTAAAAACTTGACGTCCGAACTAGATCAAGTGTTCGGTGCCAATCCGAAAATTGGTCTTCAGAAAAAAGTGCTTCTGTCGTGCTTTAACATGACACATCCTATCTCAAGACTTTAAGCGGGTCAGCCTACGGTGTCAACCTCCTATCCCGAAGGAGGAGTACTTCTTGTTAGGCCAGTTTAGCAAACTAAACTCTGGCGGCTTTGAGAGAGAAATTAGGCTCCCCACCTATTGACCACACACTCGCATCGAAAAAAGGAGTGATAGAAAAAGACTTTGCAACGACTAAGAAGAAGTACACTTATTATAAAACAGCTCACATAAATCTAAGAGCCCTCAGTTAACAGGGGAAATGAAGTGTTTTTAATAAAACAACGGTTGTGAGCATGGTCGAACCGAACACAAATTAAAAAATTTAAACTTTGAGCATAAAAGCAACTTAGCTGGTTAATGTGTTTGACATTGATGACGTGGTCCGAGCTTACGGCGGGACGAGGTCCCAGCCCCCAAGCCGGTCCCAAGGTGGTAGAGCAAAGAGCTCTACGCTCCGAAGTGGCAACATAGCACGGCCGATGCAGGCTGGCAGTGTGACGCCGAAGTACCAGGCATGGGTTAATGAAGTGATGACGATGCCCCCCGTCCAGCCGAGGTGACGTGGTATGTCGATACGCCGAGGTGACAGCGCTGCCCAATCCGGATCATTTACCTGTGCACAAAGATGGTGCAAGCCGGAGATAATATTAATAATAATAAAAAATTTAAAAAAAGTTGCATGATTAATAATTTATGCAAAGTGAGTAATAAAAGAAATATGGCCCGTGCGCCGAACACCCGGTGAGGTAGGACCCTCTTGATGATGCCGAAGTCCCAAAGGCAGCCGAACATGTCAGTATGGCAATTCAATAACAAGGTGATCATGCGAGCCGATTTATGATAATTGGGACGATGACGTTGGCTTGCCGAAGTGACCGCATGACGCAGTCGAAGTCGATCACCTACACACATAAAATAGTGTGGTCCAGAAAGAATAATATAAATATATATAAGATCCTTGCGTAATTGCTTTTCACAAAAATAATTTATTTAAAGAGATGTGGCCTGGTGCTGAAGTCAATGTTAATGCAGGGCGTCAGCGTGACGCGGTGAAGGCGTGGCAAAGCCTGAATTCACAGGCCGGTCCGGGTTTCGGATTCGGCGTTCGCCGAACTGTATACGGAAACTGACCGAACCACCACGCAACCGTCGTTAATGCGGCCACCATTTGACAGACCTGTGTACAGATGATGGAACAAAACAGAGTAATAATTCCTCAGAAAAAATAAACCCAAGCAAGAAAAAATTGCTAGGATTAATAGCACCTGGTTTATCTGTTGTAGCAATATGAAGAAAGATTACTCCCAAATTTGGGACTCGATTCGCACACCCATTGCCTAATGGGCGATGAAGCGACGGCATGGCGATGCTGGCAAAGGTTGGCTCGCCGAGACAAAGCCCCCAGTCCAGCTAACGTGACGAAGCTGGTTAGCTGGTGACGCCGAAGTCTCCGGAGTAGGTTGATGAAGAGATGGTGGCGAAGCCCCCGGTCTAGGCCGAGGTAACGGAGCGGGTCGGTAAGGAGACGTTGCAGCTGCCATGTCAGCTGAGGTGTTGAAGTAGTTTGGCGTGATGGACATCGGCTTGAATAAGCAATAATGCGGTCATGCCGACGCTGGTCATAACTTGTGACGCGGTCAAAGCCGGATTGATAAAGTGACCGAACGGCGATGTCGGCGCGCCTGACCTGTGCTATCCGTGGGGCAATTGTGTTGGTGATAATTTAGTCTTCGCGATGCCGAACTCTTGTTCGGCTTGCCGAGATGATGATCCAATGAGGTCGGCTTGGCTGATGAAGCGACGATCCGTCTGGAGCAGGTCGACAGCCGTGCAGCAACATTGTCAGGCTGGTTTGACACTGGCGCGATGGTGAAGAATATATTGGAAAAGGCTTTAAAGTTAATGGGATGTGTTTGAGAATAGAACACAATACCCCATACAAAACTTCCTTCAAAAAGAATGTCCGAAATCCCGTTCATAAAAAGGATGAACTCGGGTCGGATTCGTTCTCGCGCAGAAAACAGGTCAGAAAATTGGCCCACTCATCGAAAGGTTCCCGGAGTTTGAACCGTCGGATCAAGCTGAAATTTTGAGGGCTGGTAGATATGGGAATTCCACAGCAGATGAACGGTTGGATCTTATAAAGGACCTCCGAGCTGGGCTTTGTCGACCACGCCCTAAACTCGTCCAGATTCCCGTCCAGATTCAACAGGGCTCCGGTATATCGCGGATCGGCGGAGATTGCTCCATCGGAACGCGACGAAATTTTACAGGGTTGTTGTAGACTTAATTCCGCACAATTCCACGGAAGGAATCGTCAAAGCGATGCTCGAGGACGTGGTGGCGGTGGATACAAGTTCGCTGTCCGAAAAAACAGCACGGTCGCCCGAGGGCAATGTTGATGTCGAGCCCCTGAGCTCCATGGATGATTCCTCCATGATCATGATAGAGATCGGAGTTGATGTTGATGAAGGCCCTCGTCCGAACATGACGATCGGAGGAAGGCGCAGTCCTCGGTCAAGCCAAGGTGACCGGTCGAGCCGGCGATGAAGATGTCGATGTCGCAGTTGATCTACAGTCGAGCCATTGATCCTGTGCCTATCACACAACGGAACTCTCAGTAAAAGCACCATTGTTGGTGTCAAAACCGGTAGATCTCGGGTAAGGGATACCAAGCTGTGTGTCATGGATCGATGGGTAACAGGAGACAGGGGACACGATGTTTACCCAGGTTCGGGCCCTCTTAATGGAGGTAATACACTACTTCCTGCTTGATTTATCTTGATGAATATAAAGATTACAAGAGTTGAACTACCTCGAGATCATATGTTGTGGTCTAAAACCTAAGGGTATGATAAATAATATCATAATAATCAATCGACTAGCCTGGCCTTGGCTTATATAAGGCACCAGAGGCCTAGGATAACAAGAGTCCTAGGCGAATACGCCGGTAGAGAAGAGTCCTTGTCTTGGTCACCAAGTCTTGTGGAGTACTCCTTGTATGCGGCATGGGCTGCTCGAAGTGGCCCATGAGTGAACCGCCATGGGGGTCCTCGGCCCGATACACTTGGTCGGGAGACGATGTGGTGAGTACCCCCTAGTCCAGGACACCGTCATCTCACAAGGCCTTGAAGGGTGCTCATGCTAGCCTCAAAGAGTCTCATGGTCAACTCCAAGTGGAGCTAATCAAGGAGAAAGCCACTTTTCCTCATATGGTTTTAATTGATAATGCAAATGCTACTAACCCGTGTTGTGAGCATGTGCATCTTGTGGAGGAGAATGCCAAGTTGAAGGAGCAACTTGAGAAAGGCCTTGTGTCTTGCATACAAGGTGAGAAGAACCTCAACAACCTTTTAAGCAATCAAAAGGAAGTTGTGGGCAAGGAGGGAATTGGGTTTGCACCCAAATCCAAGAATAAGAAGAAGAATGACAAAGCCAAACGACCTCCTCCTCTCAAGCAAACTTTTGTGAAGGAGGGAGAGGGTGCTTCTAAGGAGAAGAAGAACAACGTGAAGGGTGATGGTATCAAGAAGGGCAATGCCACTCCTTCCAACAAAGTTGGCGACTTTAACCCTTCTTATATGTTATTCCGTGCTAGTGATGGGCATGTTTATGCCAAATTTGCTGGTTCTCCTTATGAGTACATTGAATGGTCTATTTGGGTTCCTAAGACCCTTGTCACTAAGATCAAAGGACCCATTACAAAATGGGTACCTAAAACCAAGCATTGATCTCTTGTAGGTGTTTGCTTCCGGTGGCGGATCATGGTTGCTCGATAGTTGAGCCACAAATCATATGACCGGAAGCAAGGACTTGGTGGTGGATGTGCAAAAAGTTTCATCTCTGCCCACCAATGTCGAATGGGGTGATGCTTCATCTTCTAAGGTATTGGGTGATACATCTCCAACGTATCTATAACTTATGAAGTATTCATGCTGTTATTTTATCATTCTTGGATGTATTATAATCATTTTATATCATTTTTTGGGACTAACCTATTGACATAGTGCCAAGTTCCAGTTGCTGTTTTTTTGCATGTCTTTTACATAGCAGAAAATCAATATCAAACGCAGTCCAATCACCGCGAAACTATTTTGTGGATTTTTTATGGGCCAGAAAACTCCCCATGGGCCAGAGCAGCACCTGGGGGTGCCCCGATGGGGGCACAACCCACCAGCTCGCGCCAGGCCCCCCTGGCACGCCCAGGTGGGTTGTGCCCACCTCGGTGGCCTCCCATACCCCCTCTTTGCACGATAAATTCCCAAATATTCCGAAACCCATCGGGGTTAACCTAGATCAGAAGTTCCACCGCCGCATGGCTCCGTAGCCACCGAAAACCAATCTAGACCCATTTCGGCACTCCGTCGGAGGGGGGAATCATCTCCGGCGGCCATCTTCATCATCCCGGCGGCCACCACGATGAGGAGGGAGTAGTCCACCCTCGGGGCTGAGGGTTTGTACCAGTAGCTATGTGTTTAATCTCTCTCTCTCTCTCATCATCTATATCACGGACTTTGTTAGCATAGATGGATCATATGATGTTTCTCCCCTCTATACTCTTTGAAGTTTTGTCATGTCAGATTAAATGTTCAGATTTGAGAACACATGATGTATGTCTTGCGGTATGAATACTTGAGGTGACATTGGGGTATATTATTGATTCACTTGATATATGTTATGGAACTCAACTTGCGGATTACCGCGGTGATATTGGGGTAATCTATGCATAGGGGTTGATGCATGTTTTTATTATTTTTTCTCTGATAGAAACTTTGGGGTCTCCTTGTAGTTCTTTGTGTGGATTGAGTATTATGAATATGAATTTGCTTTGGTGTTATTCTAGTACAAACTCTTGGGTAGATCGATCGGAAAGAATAGCTTGCGTTATTTTAGTACGAACTCTAGGATAGATCGAACGGAAAGAATAGCTTTGAGGTGGTTTCGTACCCTACACACAATTTCTATCTTTTGTTCTCCGCTACTAGGAACTCGGGAGTGATTCTTTATTGCACTTTGAGGGATAATCATATGATCCAACTATGTTAGCATTGTTGATCGAGGTTGCACTGTCACGACCGGTTTTCCAATAAAAATATTTATTGAGAAACCAATCTTTTGAGTCCAGTATGAGAGAAATCCTCCTCACTGGTAGACAATTTCTTGATACAATAAGCCAGTAGCATAAAATATATTACAGGGTTGAACTACGGTTGCTCAACCAAATTATTACAAGCACGCCAATAATTATACATAATGGCGGACATGACACAGTGGTGTGGAGGCATACTACTGACTCGAGGATATGGCGGTGGTGGAAAAACACAGCGGGGAGAGAAATACAAGACTCTAAGTCTACCATCCCATCGAGCGTCGAGGTGAGGCTCGATGAATTTATTTGGTAGCGGAAGCGGATATAAAATAGTGACCAAATCAAGGGTAGCACGAGACTGACTGGGACTCCTCTAGGTGTCGGACTCGCTATCAAACTCTTCATCCATGAGATCGCCTTTGTCAGCATCTGGCCAAATCAACAAGCCAGTGAGTACTTTGAAAGTACTCGCAAGACAGTTCGGACGTTAGATATAACAAATGCATGCATGGTTGCGTCATGATTAATTCACCAAATGTACATTTAAAAAATTAGCATAACAAGGTAAGTAAAAGGGGAACAGCGGTAGTCCGCCTGAAATCCCAACAAAACATAAATAACTACCGATCGGGTGTCTGAAGCGACGCCTCGAAAGGTGAACAAATAAATATAAGGGAATGATGGCACAGTCGGGCGTCTTAGCGACACCACATAAAGGGCTTTAAAAGAAATGCCACAGTCGGACGTCGGGGCGACATCACAGAAAGGGCTTAAAAAAAAGAAATGCCACAGTCGGACGTCGGGGCGACATCACTGAAAGGGCTTTAAAAGAAATGCCACAGTCGGACGTCGGGGCGACAT
>NC_057807.1:633645825-633655665 GCF_018294505.1 Triticum aestivum
GGACGACATCACAGAAAGGGCTTTAAAAAGAAATGCCATAGTCGGACGTCGGGGCGACATCACAGAAAGGGCTTAAAAAGAAATGCCACAGTCGGACGTCGGGGCGACATCACAGAAAGGGCTTTAAAAGGAAATGCCACAGTCGGACGTCGGGGCGACATCACAGAAAGGGCTTTAATTCACAAGTAAATAATACTCATAATAAACTTTTAATTCATGAGAATAAATGGGTTAGTCCATCCACAGGAATAATCATTTACTGGAATTAGCACTCATGCGAATCACCGGAGTCTCTGTCATCAAAACTGACATTTGATTAGGATAAGATAATATCGATCTAGGACATGGAATAGATGATTTGGTGGAATATATGACTCTGCAGAGTTTGTACAAAATTATTCCCATAGCCAACGGAGTTCCGTAGTCACGAAGGACTAGTTCCGTTTACGGTATTTCGGAAGAAAACACAACTAACCAGTACACACCCATCCTACCTCTCGATGCTAGGAATCACCCTAGACATCGTCCAAGAAAAACTTTTGAGACGGGGAGATCACAATCTCGAATAGCATGGGATCAAATTTATATACGCGCGCTCTAAGGGGTGCCCCCCTCTCGGTCCCAACCGGAAACACCCATGCCCCCTGACCGGATGACTGGCTTTAATCCAGGGCCATGGAACCATCATCCCGGCCTCTCCTTTTGGTGTGTACCAGGAAAGCGGTTTACAACTTACTAAACCATATTCCTTGCGGAAAACATGTGGTAGTACAGGGAAGGCGGAATGAAAGGAACTGGAATGATACGAGCTGACATTGAAGTCACGTAGTCTGGCATAAGCCTGGCATGCTACAACACTACCATCTTACCCATCCTCATGCCAACACATGGCCATTCATACTCACATTCATCCACTTATGGATCATCGAACTCACTTAACTCAACATTGCATAAAATAACGTTCATCGGTATGCTCATCAACATGCCATGAAACTAACTAAATGCAGAACATGCCAAGACACTCATCATATCAAAAGTTCAAACATGCTTGCCTGGTTCGGAGTAGTCGGAGCCTAGCTCGGTGAAGTTCGCGGCTCCGTCACCTCCTTCGGTATCTACGGTATAAAGAAAATATATGCGCTATCGTAAATACCAAGGAGTGCACGGAAAGTACTTCAAATAATTTTCAAATAAACCTGATAAAAAACTAGAAAAAATTCTAAAGAGAACAGAAAAAGAATCAATCAAAAATACTTTTCTGTTTAAAAGTTATAAAGGTTTTTGTCCAGGGACTCATCTGTAATGAAACAGAAGTTTTCTAGGGGCTAGTTTATAAAAACAGAAAGCGCTTCGGTAGCGACTACGCCAGCCCAGAGGGAAAGCGCATTCGGCAGAAGACGTTTTCAGAAAATGCTTCGATCATACAGGATAGAGAGGCTGACAGGCGGGTCCCGCCCGTCAGGTTTAAATGTTCAAACGGGGCGGCAGAGTTCGCCGGTGCCCGAGAGCCGCGGTGGTCGCCGGCAGTGATCCACGGCGAGGCAGAGAGATCGGAGGGTACCTCCGTGTTCAGGGCACCCTTCCGCGTCGGTTGGTGGTGGTGGAGGCGGTCGGCGAGCACCACGTCGACGGCGAGCTTTGCTCCGGCGGACGGCGGCTCGGGTGGTCGAGGGGCTCGTCGGAGAGGGCTGCAAAGGTCAAATTGAAGAGGGGGTTAGGCTCCTGGTAGCTAGAGAGGGTAACGGACGGGGTTTGGGCGCCGGAGATGGCTTCACCGGAGTGAATCGTGGTGGAGGCCGAGGCGGATCGGGGCGGCCGGAGTTGGGGGAGGAGACCTCCTCGGGGTCCCCCTAGTGGCCTGGCGTGGCGCTGGTGAGGAGTGGTGATGCTGCGTGCACGAGGGTGAGCTCGGGGGCCCTTTATATAGGCGGCCCGAGGCGGTTGCCGTGAACGGGGTCTCCGGCGAGTGATTACGGCGGCGCAGTGCTCGGTCGGGGATGATTAGGGAGTCGAGTGCCGTCGTGGGAGTTTACTGGGTCCGTTTTGACGCTAACCGGACTTGGATTAGAAGCTTAGGGCAGGCTTTGGTCGGAACGGGACGGCGCGGGTCCGTTGGCGGCAGAGAGCGCGTCAGGTGCTGTCGGGCCACGGCGACGGTGCAGCGGGGGTGCGCTGGCGTGCATGAGGCCACGCGGAGGGCCAGGGAGCGATGGGCGGCGCGGAACGGCGTTGAGCCGCCGTTCTTGATCCCTGTCGGCTGTAACGGGGTTTCGGCCGCCGCAAGACACGCCGGCGTGGGCGGCCAGGGCGCCACCGACGCCGGGGAGACGCCAAGCGCGCGTGCGGGGGTGCTGGCCAGGGAGACAGAGCCGCGTGCAACGTGCCAAGAGCACTGTGGCCGCGTGACTGAAACTGACGGACGAAAAACGACACTGGAACTGAATCTCTGAATTTGCAAATGAAGAGTGCAGCTCAGGTGTTCGACAGAATGCTTTTGGCCTCTGCAGATTTTTCCTTGAGCTGATTTTTGGTGGAGTGGCCTCTCATTGCTCAAGTAGGCTGCCTGAATTTTGGTGGAATTTTTGGGGGAGTGTAGATATGAATTTCATCAAATTTGGCAAATCTGGTCCAAACTTGCAGAGACTGAATTTTGAAAAATTTGAAAAGAGAAGGAGTGGATCAAGATGGTTCTGAGTTGTGGGTACAAAGGACTATCCAGGGGAGTTGGTTTGAGGTCAAAACTCAAATGAAAAAGAGTACTTGCTTTGAAAATCACTCAGGCTCCAAATAATTTTCAGAATTGATTTGAGAGGGGAAATAATTAGAATAAAATCCAAAATTTGTTTGGACTAGTTGGGACAGAGAACTTAGGTTGATCACAAGGTGTAGGGGATGTTTTGGGAGGGGTTTTATCACATGGGCAAGAATGCCAAGTCAAGGATGCTCCAAGATATGAAAATCCCCAAATTTTCATAGAGTTTTATTTTAAAAGAAAACAATTTAAACTCCCAAAAATGAATTTGAGAGGGAACCAACAGAGAAGAAGTTTTCAAAAGATCAAACACCAAAGTTTGAAAAAGTAAAAACCTTGCCAAAGCAAAAGAAGTTTTTAAGTGGAAGGTTTTTCTGAAAAAGAAAATTTTTAAAAGGCCTCTCCTCAAAAACCACAAAGTTTTTGATAAAAACCAAATAAAAATTTTGGAGTGTCACAACACCTACCCCCTTAGGAAAAATCTCGTCCCCGAGATTTCAGCTGATCCTTAAATAGATGTGGATGCTCTGTCCGAAGAAAATCCTCGCTTTCCCAAGTTGCTTCACTGTCGGTGTGATTGCTCCACTGGACTTTGAAAAACTTGATGGTCTTCTGTCGGGTCCTCCTTTCAGACTCCTCTAATATTTTTACGGGACGTCCCCAATAAGTGAGGTCTGGCTGCACGTCAATGTTTTCATGGGATACTTGTTTCTCTGGGTTGCTTACGCACTTCCTTAATTGAGAGACGTGGAACACGTCGTGAATGTCGGACAAGTCTTCGGGTAAGTCTAGCTGGTAGGCTACAGTGCCTCTTCGTGCCAATATGCAGAATGGTCCAATGAATCTTGGTGCTAACTTTCCTTTAATCTTGAATCGTTGCAATCCTCTCATAGGGGATACTCTCAGGTATACGAACTCACCGGGTTCGAAGCTGACCCTACAATGTTTCTGATCATAATAACTCTTCTGTCGACTTTGAGCGGTCTTAAGTCGGTCTCTGATTAGCTTGACCTTTTCCTCAGCTTCTCTGAGCATGTCTGGTCCGATGATGCGGCTGTCTCCGGTCTCTGACCAATTTAATGGGGTACGACACCTTCGTCCGTATAAGGCCTCAAATGGTGCCATTTGTAGGCTGGCCTGGTAGCTATTGTTATACGCGAACTCGGCGTATGGCAGGCTTTCTTCCCAACTGGTTCCATATGTGAGGACACATGCTCTCAGCATGTCTTCTAAAATTTGGTTTACGCGTTCAGTCTGTCCATCAGTCTGTGGGTGGTATGCGGTACTGAAGGCTAGTTGGGTTCCCAGAGCCTGTTGTAAATGCTCCCAAAATCTTGAGACGAACTGAGTGCCTCTGTCGGATATTATATTCTTCGGGACACCATGCAGACAGACTATGCGGGAAAGATAAATCCTGGCAAGCCTCTGAGTGTTGTAGGTTGTCTTCACTGGAATAAAGTGTGCCACTTTGGTCAACCTGTCAGTGATGACCCATATGGCATCATTCCCGTGTCGTGACCGAGGTAGTCCGACAATAAAATCCATCCCTATTTCATCCCATTTCCACTCAGGTATTTTGTTTGGTTGCAGTAGTCCGGCTGGTCTCTGATGTTCAGCTTTTATGCGTTGACATGAGTCGCAACATGCAATGAAGGTGGCTATGTCCCTCTTCATACCGTGCCACCAAAATCTTTCCTGTATATCTTTATACATTTTGGTTCCTCCAGGGTGGATTGAATATGGAGTGGCGTGTGCTTCAGCTAAAATTTGCTGCTTAAGGTCTTCTATGTTTGGCACGCATAGCCTTTCTCCGTACCATAATATTCCTTCATTGTCTATGACGAATTCCGAGGCCTTGCCCATACTCAACTTTCTTTTAATTCCTTCAATGCTAGGGTGACCGGGCTGAGCTTCTTTAATTTTCTCCACAAGGTTGGGTTGTATTTCCAAGTTTGATATGGTGCCTTCTGCTACCATTATCAAGTTGAGCTTGGAAAATTCTTGTTGGAATTCGGGCCTCACGCTGTGTAGATTGTCTTCGTCGGAGCTGGGGTTCCGACTAAGGGCATCGGCCACTACATTTGCTTTCCCTGGATGGTAATGGATACCAACATCATAATCTTTTACCAATCCCAACCAGCGTCGTTGCCGTAAATTTAGTTCTGGCTGCGTGAAAATATATTTGAGACTTTTGTGATCCGTATATATTTCACATCGATTCCCAAGTAAGAAATGCCTCCATTCCTTGAGTGCATGAATAACTGCTGCCATTTCTAAGTCATGAGTGGGATAATTTTCCTCATGCTTGCGAAGTTGCCTTGAAGCGTAGGCGACAACCTTGCCTTCTTGCATCAACACGCATTCGAGACCCTTTCTGGACGCGTCACAATATACTTCAAAATTCTTGTGTATGTCGGGTACAATCAATACCGGTGCTGTTGTTAACTTCCGTTTTAGCTCTTGGAAACTTTTCTCGCAGGCTTCTGTCCATTCAAACTTCTTATCTTTCTTGAGCAACTGTGTCATAGGCTTGGCTATGGTGGAAAATTCTTCAATAAATCTGCGGTAATATCCTGCCATTCCCAAGAAACTTCGTATGTCCGTTACACTGGCCGGTGACTCCCAGCCAAGTACGGCCTTGACTTTTTCTGGGTCCACTGCGATACCGTCTTGGGTCAGTACGTGGCCTAGAAAGCCTACTTGTCTTAGCCAAAATTCGCACTTGCTGAACTTGGCATACAATTGGTGTTTTCTTAGCTCTCCTAGCACAATCCTAAGATGTTCTGCGTGCTCTTCTGGTGTCTTGGAATATACCGGTATATCGTCGATGAATACCACGACGAACTTGTCCATGAACTTCATAAATACTTTGTTCATGAGGTGAACAAAATATGCTGGGGCGTTAGTTAATCCAAATGGCATCACTGTGAACTCGTACAGTCCATATCTGGAGGTGAAGGCTGTTTTGGGGATATCTTCCGTTCGTACCTTCAATTGATGGTATCCTGACCTTAAGTCAATTTTTGAGAATACCTTGGCCTGAGCAAGCTGATCAAATAAATCATTTATTCTTGGCATCGGGTATTTGTTTTTGACTGTGACCATGTTAAGTGCTCGATAGTCAATACACAATCTTAGTGTTCCATCCTTCTTTTTGGCAAATAAGATTGGTGATCCCCAAGGTGAGGAGCTGGCTCGAATGTATCCTTTTTCCAGTAATTCCTTTATTTGCTTCTTCAACTCGATCAACTCGGATGGTGCCATTCGGTACGATTTCTTGTATATGGGGGTGGTTCCTAGTGCGAGCTCAATACTGAACTCTATCTCTCGGTCTGGTGGCATGCCTGGTAGCTCTTCAGGGAATACATCTGGAAATTCACACACTACTGGAACCTTGTTTAGCTCAGAAACGTCCACCTTATTTAATCTCGGTTGCCGAGGTATTTTTCCTTCCTTGGCTGATACTCTTATTGTCTTCCCTTGGTGGTGTGTGAGAATTACGGTTCTGTTGAAACAGTCGATAAAACCTTTATTGGTGGTTAGCCAATCCATCCCTAGGATGACATCCAGTCCTTTATTTTCCAACACAATAAGATTTGCGTGAAACTCCAATCCTTCGAACTCAATGACCACATTCTGACAGTAATTCTGAGTAACTTGCTGAATCCCAAGGGACTTGATGGTCATGGATTTCTCCAAAGGAAGCATCGAAAAATTATTTTGCAAAGCAAAACTTTTCGAAATGAAAGAGTGAGAAGCTCCAGAATCAAACAAAACCATTGCAGGTATTGTGTTGACAGGAAACGTACCAAGTACGATATCCGGAGCATTTTGTGCCTCCTCTTTGGTTACGTGATTCAGATGACCCTTCCTGTGGTTATTGTTGGGATTGAAATTGTTTTGCTTGGGCGCGGAATTGTTGCCGCCGTTGTTCGGCTTTGGGGTTGAATTCCTTGGCTTGGGGCATTGTTTGGCATAGTGCCCTTCTTCTCCACAAGCGTAACAAGTAACGTCGGGGCGATAGGTGAATTCTTTGTCCCTTGCATGATAATTCTTGATTGGGCGTGAGACATTGGATGAGGATTTGTGTGTCCCACCCTTTTGAAAATCTGTCCTGCTTCGGTGATTGCGAGCATGGTTAGTCTGGTCCCTTTTTCGCTTGCGGATATCTTCCAGACTGCGTCTCTCATTTTCCAGAGTAATGGCTTTGTCCACCAGTGTTTTAAAATCAGGAAAAGTGTGCACGACCAGTTGACACTTAAGCGCGGGCACCAGACCGTCAAGGAATTTCTCCATCTTCTTGCTTTCAGTCATACGCTCTTCATTGGCGTAGCGGGACAATAGGGTAAATTGACTGTTGTAATCTGACACTGTCATGTTCCTTTGTTTGAGGTCATCGAATTCTCTCTTCTTGATTCTCATAATACTCTTAGGAATGTGTGCACCACGGAAACCTTCCTTGAAATCATTCCAGGTTCTGTTATTTTTGTTGGGATGCATGTGCAGAAAATTCCCCCACCACGATGCGGCTGCTCCTGTGAGATAGTGTGGAGCATATAATACCTTCTCAGGATCTGAACATTTTGCAATAATTAATTTTCTCTCCATATCTCGAAGCCAATCCTCGGCTTCAAGAGGATTGTCAGTGTGAGAAAATGTTTGAGGACGTGTCTTCTGTAGCTCGGATAACTTGGAATGCTGTTGATACTGTCCATGGTGATTTCCCAAGTTGATGACTTGGTTCATCATTTCCCGATGTTGTTGCTGACTCTGCTCATAAAGGCGGCACATTTGTGAAAGTGCCGGTTCACTGCCCTGTTGGCTTGACTGTCCCTGAGTGAACTCGTTGCTGGGTTGTGTATCATAATTCCCCTCTGATGGAGTTGGCATGGAACGAGTCCAAGGACGAGACATTTTTCACTCTAGGGATATATTTTGTAAAACTCATAAGAAAAGCGGAAAGAGTCGCAAAAACAAATCCATAAATGCATAAAGCTGACAGATATAATTAAATATCCAAGCTTACTTAAGAAAAACAAATCGACTTGTGCACGGAGAAGGACTGCTCATTACATATCTTACACGCGGGCGGTAATTATACAATACATCACTCAGGATATGCGTACATAATCCTGACATGTTATTTAGGCTAGTGCACTTCTCCAGATCCTACATGATGCGCAAACAGGCTACTTCTCACAACCTAGGTACATATTTTACAAAGCGGTACAATACACGGCAGCTAAGCGTACTCAGGCAGAGATGTTGACGACCTCCTTTGCCCTGCCGAGGGTGAGGCATAGCGAGGTTGGGGACTCGACTTCCTCCTCGCTAATGGGCTCCATACGCGTAGTGTTGCGCAGAGTGGGCGGAGCGGTTGCCAGGGGCGGAGCAACACGTACAGGAGTGGGCGCGAAGGGTGGTGCGGTGCGCGCTGGAGTGGGCGCAATGACTTGGTTGAATTCTTCGGTAGAAGGCAGGCGACGAGTAGGCGTAAAAGATGCTGATGACAAGACAAAAGTCAGTGGCGGTGCGATTGGTAGGAGCTCCCTCCTGTTGGCAGCACAGCTATGAACTGAGTCCATGCGGGTAGCTACGAAGTCGTCCACCAGGTTGTCGAAGGCTGCCTCCAAGGCCCGGAGATACTCAATGAGCATCTCAAAAGCCTCGTCTCGTTCTCCTCTGGGGCAGGAGTATGCGTAGTGACAGGTGTAAGGCACATGGCACGGAAGATAACGGTAACGACGAGTCTTCATCACGTGAAGGACATCCCTGAGACGAGCTATCGCCTCGCGGGCTGCCATCTGCGTAGCATGCCTCTCCGTAGGCATGGCTCTTCCCACGAACCGGAAGCGGCGTAACTCACCACGCCCTCCCTTGAACTGCACCGCGGCCTGGTGCATGGTCAGACTGTCATTGACTCGGTGCTGGTAGAGTGTGAAGACTGGGCGCACAGATGGCCCCATTGCGACCTGAACGATGAAGGAAAGAAGCTTGACGAACCCATCGGGCACGTTGGCGAAGGTCTAAGACTCGCAGCTGTTGTCGGCCATCTACAAAAGTAGGCAAAAATTCTGCATGGTCAGATCATAAATTTATGCTGACTGACAGAAAATGACTACAATTGCAAAAAAATATAAATTAGCTCTATCATGGTAATAACCAATTAGCGATCGCACCTAATGGCTTCCTACAGTCAGCCTGGCTCTGGTACCAAGCTTGTCACGACCGGTTTTCCAATAAAAATATTTATTGAGAAACCAATCTTTTGAGTCCAGTATGAGAGAAATCCTCCTCACTGGTAGACAATTTCTTGATACAATAAGCCAGTAGCATAAAATATATTACAGGGTTGAACTACGGTGGCTCAACCAAATTATTACAAGCACGCCAATAATTATACATAATGGCGGACATAACACAGTGGTGTGGAGGCATACTACTGACTCGAGGATATGGCGGTGGTGGAAAAACACAGCGGGGAGAGAAATACAAGACTCTAAGTCTATCATCCCATCGAGCGTCGAGGTGAGGCTCGATGAATTTATTTGGTAGCGGAAGCGGATATAAAACAGTGACCAAATCCAGGGTCGCACGAGACTGACTGGGACTCCTCTAGGTGTCGGACTCGCTATCAAACTCTTCATCCATGAGATCGCCTTCGTCAGCATCTGGCCAAATCAACAAGCCAGTGAGTACTTTGAAAGTACTCGCAAGACAGTTCGGACGTAAGATATAACAAATGCATGCATGGTTGCGTCATGATTAATTCACCAAATGTACATTTAAAAAATTAGCATAACAAGGTAAGTAAAAGGGGAACGACGGTAGTACGCCTGAAATCCCAACAGAACATAAATAACTACCGATCGGGTGTCTGAAGCGACGCCTCGAAATGTGAACAAATAAATATAAGGGAATGATGCCACAGTCGGGCGTCTTAGCGACACCACATAAAGGGCTTTAAAAGAAATGCCACAGTCGGACGTCGGGGCGACATCACAGAAAGGGCTTAAAAAAAAGAAATGCCACAGTCAGACGTCGGGGCGAGATCACTGAAAGGGCTTTAAAAGAAATGCCACAGTCGG
>NC_057807.1:633655912-633664621 GCF_018294505.1 Triticum aestivum
GGACGTCGAGGCGACATCACAGAAAGGGCTTAAAAAGAAATGCCACAGTCGGACGTCGGGGCGACATCACAGAAAGGGCTTTAAAAGGAAATGCCACAGTCGGACGTCGGGGCGACATCATAGAAAGGGCTTTAATTCACAAGTAAATAATACTCATAATAAACTTTTAATTCATGAGAATAAATGGGTTAGTCCATCCACAGGAATAATCATTTACTGGAATTAGCACTCATGCGAATCACCGGAGTCTCTGTCATCAAAACTGACATTTGATTAGGATAAGATAATATCGATCTAGGACATGGAATAGATGATTTGGAGGAATATATGACTCTGCAGAGTTTGTACAAAATTATTCCCACAGCCAACGGAGTTCCGTAGTCACGAAGGACTAGTTCCGTTTACGGTATTTCAGAAGAAAACACAACTAACCAGTACACACCCATCCTACCTCTCGATGCTAGGAATCACCCTAGATATCGTCCAAGAAAAACTTTTGAGACGGGGAGATCACAATCTCGAATAGCATGGGATCAAATTTATATACGCGCGCTCTAAGGGGTGCCCCCCTCTCGGTCCCAATCGGAAACACCCATGCCCCCTGACCGGATGACTGGCTTTAATCCAGGGCCATGGAACCATCATCCCGGCCTCTCCTTTTGGTGTGTACCAGGAAAGCGGTTTACAACTTACTAAACCATATTCCTTGCGGAAAACATGTGGTAGTACAGGGAAGGCGGAATGAAAGGAACTGGAATGATACGAGCTGACATTGAAGTCACGTAGTCTGGCATAAGCCTGGCATGCTACAACACTGCCATCTTACCCATCCTCATGCCAACACATGGCCATTCATACTCACATTCATCCACTTATGGATCATCGAACTCACTTACCTCAACATTGCATAAAATAACGTTCATCGGTATGCTCATCAACATGCCATGAAACTAACTAAATGCAGAACATGCCAAGACACTCATCATATCAAAAGTTCAAACATGCTTGCCTGGTTCGGAGTAGTCGGAGCCTAGCTCGGTGAAGTTCGCGGCTCCGTCACCTCCTTCGGTATCTACGGTATAAAGAAAATATATGCGCTATCGTAAATACCAAGGAGTGCACAGAAAGTACTTCAAATAATTTTCAAATAAATCTGATAAAAAACTAGACAAAATTTTAAAGAGAACAGAAAAAGAAACAATCAAAAATACTTTTCTGTTTAAAAGTTATAAAGGTTTTTGTCCAGGGACTCATCTGTAATGAAACAGAAGTTTTCTAGGGGCTAGTTTATAAAAACAGAAAGCGCTTCGGTAGCGACTACGCCAGCCCAGAGGGAAAGCGCATTCGGCAGAAGACGTTTTCAGAAAACGCTTCGATCAGACAGGATAGAGAGGCTGACAGGCGGGTCCCGCCCGTCAGGTTTAAATGTTCAAACAGGGCGGCAGAGTTCGCCGGTGCCCGAGAGCCGCGGTGGTCGCCGGCGGCGATCCACGGCGAGGCAGAGAGATCGGAGGGTACCTCCGTGTTCAGGGCACCCTTCCGCGTCGGTTGGTGGTGGTGGAGGCGGTCGGCGAGCACCACGTCGACGGCGAGCTTTGCTCCGGCGGACGGCGGCTCGGGTGGTCGAGGGGCTCATCGGAGAGGGCTGCAAAGGTCAAATTGAAGAGGGGGTTAGGCTCCTGGTAGCTAGAGAGGGTAACGGACGGGGTTTGGGCGCCGGAGATGGCTTCACCGGAGTGAATCGTGGTGGAGGCCGAGGCGGATCGGGGCGGCCGGAGTTGGGGGAGGAGACCTCCTCGGGGTCCCCCTAGTGGCCTGGCGTGGCGCTGGTGAGGAGTGGTGATGCTGCGTGCACGAGGGTGAGCTCGGGGGCCCTTTATATAGGCGGCCCGAGGCGGTTGCCGTGAACGGGGTCTCCGGCGAGTGATTACGGCGGCGCAATGCTCGGTCGGGGATGATTAGGGAGTCGAGCGCCGTCGTGGGAGTTTACTGGGTCCGTTTTGACGCTAACCGGACTTGGATTAGAAGCTTAGGGCAGGCTTTGGTCGGAACGGGACGGCGCGGGTCCGTTGGCGGCAGAGAGGGCGTCCGGTGCTGTCGGGCCACGGCGACGGTGCAGCGGGGGTGCGCTGGCATGCATGAGGCCACGCGGAGGGCCAGGGAGCGATGGGTGGCGCGGAACGGCGTTGAGCCGCCGTTCTTGATCCCTGTCGGCTGTAACGGGGTTTCGGCCGCCGCAAGACATGCCGGCGTGGGCGGCCAGGGCGCCACCGACGTCGGGGAGACGCCAAGCGCGCGTGCGGGGGTGCTGGCCAGGGAGATAGAGCCGCGTGCAACATGCCAAGCGCACTGTGGCCGCGTGACTGAAACTGACGGACGAAAAACGACACTGGAACTGAATCTCTGAATTTGCAAATGAACAGTGCAGCTCAGGTGTTCGACAGAATGCTTTTGGCCTCTGCAGATTTTTCCTTGAGATGATTTTTGGTGGAGTGGCCTCTCATTGCTCAAGTAGGCTGCCTGAATTTTGGTGGAATTTTTGGGGGAGTGTAGATATGAATTTCATCAAATTTGGCAAATCTGGTCCAAACTTGCAGAGTCTGAATTTTGAAAAATTTGAAAAGAGAAGGAGTGAATCAAGAAGGTTCTGAGTTGTGGGTACAAAGGACTATCCAGGGGAGTTGGTTTGAGGTCAAAACTCAAATGAAAAAGAGTACTTGCTTTGAAAATCACTCAGGCTCCAAATAATTTTCAGAATTGATTTGAGAGGGGAAATAATTAGAATAAAATCCAAAACTTGTTTGGACTAGTTGGGACAGAGAACTTAGGTTGATCACAAGGTGTAGGGGATGTTTTGGGAGGGGTTTTATCACATGGGCAAGAATGCCAAGTCAAGGATGCTCCAAGATATGAAAATCCCCAAATTTTCATAGAGTTTTATTTTAAAAGAAAACAATTTAAACTCCCAAAAATGAATTTGAGAGGGAACCAACAGAGAAGAAGTTTTCAAAAGATCAAACACCAAAGTTTGAAAAAGTAAAAACCTTGCCAAAGCAAAAGAAGTTTTTAAGTGGAAGGTTTTTCTGAAAAAGAAAAATTTAGAAGGCCTCTCCTCAAAAACCACAAAGTTTTTGATAAAAACCAAATAAAATTTTTGGAGTGTCACATGCACTAGTGAAATTACGAACCCTAGGCCTTGTTTTCAAGCATTGTAATACCGTTTTGTGCCCGTTTACTATTTGCTACCTTGTTGTTTTTATTTATTCAGATTATAAAAATATATTTCTACCGCCCATATTACACTTTTATCACCATCTCTTCGCCGAACTAGTGCACCTATACAATTTGCCATTGTATTGGGTGTGTTGGGGACACAAGAGATTTCTTGTATTTTGTTGCAGGGTCATTTGAGAGGGACCATCTTCATCCTACACCTCTCATGGATTGATAAACCTTAGGTCATCCACTTGAGGGAAAATTACTAATGTCCTACAAAACTCTGCGCTTGGAGGCCCAACACTTGTGTACAAGAATAAAGTTGTGTAGTAGACATCAAGCTCTTTTCTGGCATCGTTGCCAGGGAGGTGAGTGCATGAAGGTATAACTTTAGATCGTGCAATTGAATCTTTTAGTTTCTTGTTTTATCACTAGTTTGGATTACAAAAGAAAACTACAAAAAATGGAATTGATGTTGCATCATACTATTGATCATCTTTATAATATGTTTCTTGAAAATGATGGTTTGGAAAATTGTGCTCAATTGTTCGAAGAAGAAGTCAATAACATGTTTGGCACAAAATGTTTGAATGATTCGCATGATTGCAATGTTGTTAGTATGAATTCTTCGAATATCCATGATGCTAATGATATGCAAAGCCACAAGCTTGGGGATGCTATATTTGATGAAGATGATATTTTTAGTCCCCCCATGTTTTTATGAGAAAAATTATTATGATGATAACATGCCTCCTATTTATGATGATTATAATGATGAAAGTGGATTTGGAGAGGTCATGACTTTATTTAAAGATGAATCCACTATTTTGGAAGAGGCTGCATTTGATTATGACAACAAAGTTCCTATATATGATGATTATGGTGATGACATGTATGCTATATTGAATAATGATAACCATGAAACTTGTCATCATGATTTTAATTTTCAATCCCATGATAATTATTTTTTTAGTTTGCTCCCACTACTATTCATGAGAATAAATTTTCTTATGTGGAGAGTAATAAAATTTCTATGCTTGTGAATCATGGAAAGAATGCTTTATGTGATGGCTATATTGTTGAATTCATTCATGATGCTACTGAAAATTATTATGAGGGAGGAACTTATGCTTGTAGGAATTGTAATAATATCAAGTTTCCTCTCTATGTGTTGAAAATCTTGAAGTTATGTTTGTTTTGCCTTCCTATGCTAGATGATTCTTGTTTCCATTAATTATTTGCTCACAAAATCCCTATGCATAGGAAGTGGGTTAGGCTTAAATGTGCTAGTCATGATGCTCTCTTTGTGTTTCAATTCTTAAATTTTAGGCGAGCATCATTGAAATCTTCATGCCTAGCTAAAAGGCATTAAAGAAAAGCGCTTGTTGGGAGACAACCCAATACTTTTACCTACTGTTTTTGTGTGCTCGCATGATTATGCTACTGTATTGATCATGGTTTATTGTTTTTGTTTGAATAAAGTGCCAAGTAAAGCCTTTGGGATCATGTTGGGTGATAGTTGATTTGATCTTGCTGAAAAACAGAAACTTTTGTGCTCACGAAAATAATTCTCATTTTTTACAAAAGAGTGCTTTTGAGTTGATTCTTTTTGCAGAAGACTAATATACAAATTTCTCACGTGGTACTAATTTTTTAGAATTGTTGGAGTAGCATAAGTATGGTTGGAGTACAGATTACTACAGACTGTTATGTTTTTGACAGATTCTGTTTTCAATGCATAGTTTGCTTGTTTTCTAGTTTTCATGGCTTATATTGTTCAATATAAATTGTGGAAATGATATGCTATAGTAGTAATTGTGTGTGAGCAATTATGAATCTTGTCTTTGACAGTACCAAAAGTGGAATGGTTTGTCTTTATCATACTAACCCATCTCACGAAGTTCCGTTAAGTTTTGTGTGATTGAAGTTTTCAAGTTTTGGGAGAGATATCGATATGAGAAGAATAAGGAGTGACAAGACCCTAAGCTTGGGGATGCCCAAGGCACCCCCAGGTAATATTCAAGGAAGATCCAAGCTTCTAAGCTTGGGGATGCCCCGGAAGGCATCCCTCTTTCATCTCCAACATTTTCGGTAACCTCACTTGGAGCTATATTTTTATTCATCATATGATATGAGTTTTGCTTGGAGCGTCATTTTATTTTATTTTTATTTGCTTGATTCTATTTAGAATAATGTTTTGCATCTTTCGTTTCAGTAAAAATATCAAGTATAGCCTTTGCCATGCTTATCTTGCAAGTAGTTGAGTTGCTGTTTCAGAATTTTTGGGGTTAGGGAAGTATGATGAATATTGCATTCTTTACAGACTGTACTGTTTTGGCAGATTGCTGTTATGGTTGCATTGTTTGCATATGTTTGCTTGTTTAATGATTCTATTTGAAGATAGGAGTATAAAATATGTAGAGACATTTTGTATGAAATGTTGAATAATAATTTTAGTGATTTTCTACAGTAAAGAATGATAAAGTTTTTGCATTGGTTTATACTAACTTATCTCAGGAGTTCTTGTTGAGTTTTTTGCGGATGAAGCTTTTAAAATTTAGGGAAACCGTGATATAAAAGGAATTAAGGAGACACAAAAGCTCAAGCTTGGGTATGCCCAAGGCACCCAAAAATAATTTTCAAGAAGTCTCAAGCATCTAAGCTTGGGGATGCCCCGGTAGGCATCCCACCTTTCTTCTTCAACAATTATCGGTTAGTATCGGTTGAGCCTAAGTTTTTGCTTCTTCACATGATGTGTGCTATCCTTGGAATGTCATTTTATTTTGTTTTGCTTGCTGCTTTAATAAAATAATTAGATCCGAAAGTTTTTAAATAAAATAGAGTCCTCAAATAGTTGCCCGGGAGGCTAAGTAAGCGGCACTCACATCCCGTCAACGAAGCTCTTTTCTATGGAATTGCTCTAGCGCTTCACTTATATATTTTTGAGCACGGTGTGCTTTAGTATTTTTGAAGAAACTCTCTCTTGCTTCACTTAAATTAATTTGGGAGAAATAAATATTATGCTCATGATCTTCACTTATATTTGTTTGAGCTTATTAAAAGCACCACATGAAAATTAGTCCCAAAGTGATAGATATCCAAGAAGGATATAATAAAAACTTTCATGAAGATCATTGGACAAACTAAACTTGATTCCTTGTAATAGTTTTGAGATATGCTGATGTGATATGTGAGTCATGTTGATGAGTAATTATGCTTTAGTTAGAATATTGGTGTTAATTTTTGTGATTCCCTATGCAAGCATGAAAGTCAATAGTTGTGAAATGAAATTACATCCTACTTGTGGTGAATTATTTGGTGTTAATTATGCTCAATGCTCGCTTATGAGATTATTCATTTCTTGGTTGGTCGCTTCTCAATCTTTTTCTAGCCTTAATTTTGCACTAAGTATGATCACTACTTGTGCATCCAAAAACCCTTAAACCCAAATCCTATTTTCAAGAGTCCACCATACCTACCTAAGGATTAAGCAAGATCCTTCAAGTAAGTTGTCATTGGTGCAATAAGGCAATAAAAATTGCTTCTAAAAGTGTTAGATCATTTAGTGTTAGAGAAAATTGAGCGTTGCACGAACTTGTGATGGAAAAGCAATAAAAGCGACGGACTGCATAATAAAGGTTGCTATCATAAGGGCAATATAACCTGATGTTCTTTTGCACTAAGGGATTAAGCATACAAACAAATAAGCACATGGCAACCTCTGCTTCCCTCTGCGAACGGCCTATCTTTTACTTTTCAGTATTTACTTTTATGCAAAGAGTCAAAGTTTTTCTCTCTATTCCTTTTTATTTTTTTCCTTTGGCCAGCATCATCTGGTGAGGAAAGATCTGGGAACATATGTCCAGTTGAATATGGGTAGCATGAGTTATTATTGTTGACATCACCCTTGAGGTGAATGCGTTGGGAGGCGAAACAATAAGCCCCTATCTTTCTATGTGTCTGGTTGAAACGTTTTGCTCATGTGTGTATGCGGTGAGTGTTAGCATTCATAGAAGACTATATGATGGTTGACTGTGACTTACTTAAAGTCTGTTCAATAAGTTGAATTGCAATTGCTTGGTGACTGAGAACACAGGTTGTTGAGTTTCAAGAGAGTTCATTGTTTGTACCTTAACATATGAATTGGTTGCTAGTATAACATGAGAAGTTTTATAAAGAAGAATTGTTGTTATGTTGCTAGGAGAAGTGATTGAAATTATCATTGATCAAACTTATGCACTTTGCTAGCATTCACACTTCATAAATTATTTCTTTTATCATTCACCTACTCGAGGACGAGTGGGAATTCAGCTTGGGGATGCTGAAACGTCTCCAACGTATCTATAATTTATGAAGTATTCATGCTGTTATTTTATCATTTTTGGATGTTTATAATCATTTTATAGTCATTTTATATCATTTTTGGGACTAACCTATTGACATAGTGCCAAGTGCCAGTTGCTGTTTTTTTTGCATGTTTTTTACATCGCAGAAAATCAATATCAAACGGAGTCCAATCACCGCGGAATTTTTGTGGATTTTTTATGGGCCAGAGCAGCACCTAGGGGGTGCCCCGAGGGGGGCAAACCCACCAGGGCGCGTCAGGGCCTCGGGCCACCTCCACCAGGGCACGCCAGGACCCCCTGGCGCGCCCAGGTGGGTTGTGCCCACCTCGGTGGCCTCCCGTACCCCCTCTTTGCACTATAGATTCCCAAATATTCCGAAACCCCTCGGGGTTAACCTAGATCAGAAGTTCCACCACTTCAGGGCTCCGTAGCCACCGAAAACCAATCTAGACCCGTTCCGGCACTCCGCCGGTGACGCCCGGATAATTAAGCTACACTAAACCCCTACTAATTATGCCAGGTCATCATAATTAAAATTTGGCTAAACCTCACTTGTTTCAAACTGAGTTCAAATTAAAATTCAAATAACAAGTCAAATTATAATTTCATAAAACACGCGATTTAAAAATGTTCAAAAGGTTGTAAATATTCACGGTTTTATTAACAAACATCAACCAACATTTTTGGTAATGTTTATAGGCCTCTAAGATAATTAAAACAGGAACAAACAACATCTAAATTAACCATTTAAAAATAAACAAATAGTTATGCTTTTCGAAATGACTTGAAACTTTGTGCATAGCACCCAAAATATTGTTATTGAATTTTATGTGCAGTACCATGTAGAACAAATATCATTTAGTGCCTCATTTAATAACAAAGTAGTAGCTAAGAAAAGAAACAGAAATAAGAGGAGAAGGCAGGAAACATCACTGTGCACTCAGGCCCTCCGAGCTACAGAAACCGGCCCAGCCCACCACCACCACTATCCCCCACCTCCTGTTCATGGTGGGGATCGTGGCATTCATCCCCCGGCGCCATGGCCGACGGTGCTCAGGTGTCGGCCATCCCGTAGCCCCGTGATGGATAAGGGCAACCCAAGCAACCCCTTTTATCTCATTTAACTTCCACCATAAATTCTAGAGGT